>NW_027219767.1:0-138164 GCF_027580195.1 Bos mutus | reverse complement strand
ATTCTCCAGGCAAAGGGATCATCTTATTCCTGTTTTCAACCTTACATAAGAGCCTATGAAGAAGAAAATAATATTTTTCATCTTTTATTTCCTGGTATTTTTCATACAAATGCTCTGGATTTTTCAACAGAAAGTACTTGATGAATCTGTATCTTATTCCTGATCTTATGCATATCAATATGTGTAGTTTTTTTATATTCTGAGTGCTCTCCTGCTTTTAGAACTTAGGCATTTCCTTTAAGGAATTTAGACCATTTTCCTTTCTGTCTCTATCCCTTCTAATAGCTCTCATAGCATGTATCACAACATTTTCTCTGTATGTAACTTCTTTTTTCATATAGATCTCATATGTAATTTATATGTATACTCCTGACCTACACATATATGAAACATTTTAAATATGAACAAATACATATTGCTGAAGATTTAGAAAATGAATGCACAAAAATTCTACCACAACTTTCATAATGAGAATTTATTTTCACAATAGGATAATCTGGATGGTTTTCTAAAGAAGACAAAGCCTTCTCAGGTGGCACAATGGTAAAAAATTCCCCTGACAGTGCAGGAGACACAAGAAATGCAGGTTCAATCCCTAGGTCAGGGAGATTCCCTGGAGTAGGAAATATCCACCCACTCCAGTATTATTTCCAGGAAAATTCCATAGACAGAGGAGCCAGGCAGTCTACAGTCCAAGGAGTTGCAAAAAGTTGGACCTGAATGAATGACTAAGCAGGCATGCACTAAAAAACATGTGGAAGAAGAGGTGTTTAATAATTTAATAATTAAGTTAATTATTTAATAATTAATAATATTTTCATAGTTGTAGAATAATTATTCCTACTCTTAAATTATCTTTAATTTCTACACTTTATTTTTAGAACAGTTTAAGTTTTACCAAAAAAATAGGTAAAAAGTCAGAATTCCCATATAACCTTTCTTCCCTGAATAAATATTTAATAATTACATTTGAGCTTAGCTGCCTTTTTGATCATCAGTTCATGTCACCACATTTATTTGGTATATCCTAAATTTAAAAACATGCATCTAGTAATTTTTCTAGTATGTTCTTTCTATAAATATACTGACACAAATTTTTTTTTTTAATTCATTGAGATGCAATTCACATACCATGTAACTCACCCTTTAAAGAGTACAAGTCTCTGGTTTTTGATATGTTCAAAAAATTGCACAACCGAGATCTATCAGAAGATGGCAGAGGAATAGGACGGGGAGAACACTTTCTCCCCCACAAATTCATCAAAAGAACATTTAAACACCGAGTAAATTCCACAAAACAACTTCTGAATGCCAGCAGAGGACATCAGCACCCAGAAAAGCAACACATTGTGTTCAAAAGGAGGTAGGAAAAAATATAAAAGACCAAAAAAGAGACAAAACAGGGAGGGACGGAGTTCCATCCCGGGAAGGGAGTCTTAAAAAGAGAGAAGTTTCCAAACACCAGGAAACATTCTCACTGCCGAGTCTGTGCCGAGCCTTGGAAGCACAGAGGGCAACATAACAGGGAGGAAAAATAAACAATTAAAACCCACAGATTACAAGCCCTACAGTAACTCCCCCAGCGGAGAAGCAGCGCAGTCGCCTGCATCTGCGATTAGCAAGCGGGGTCTGGGCAGGGAGGCGCAGTGCGGGCTGCATGGCTTAGAGTAAGGATCTGGCGTGAATACCCCGAGCGCTACCTGAGAGAAATAATTTGGGCTAACAAACCAGACTGTGGGATATCTACCATGCGAAAAGCCAGCCCTAGCCTAAAACACCGCCAGGCCTGCACACAGAACAAAGTAAAGTTGCAGGATATAAAGTCAAAACACAGAAATCCCTTGCATTCCTATACACTAACAATGAGAAAATAGAGAGAGAAATTAAGGAAACAATTCCATTCACCACTGCAATGAAAAGAATAAAATACTTAGGAATATGTGTACCTAAAGAAACTAAAGACCTATATATAGAAAACTATAAAACACTGGTGAAAGAAATCAAAGAGGACACTAATAGATGGAGAAATATACCATGTTTATGGATTGGAAGAATCAATATCGTGAAAATGAGTATACTACCCAAAGCAATTTATAGATTCAATGCAATCCCTATCAAGCTACCAACGGTATTCTTCACAGAGCTTGAACAAATAATTTCACAATTTGTATGGAAATACAAAAAACCTCGAATAGCCAAAGCTATCTTGAGAAAGAAGAATGGAACTGGAGGAATCAACCTGCCTGACTTCAGGCTCTACTACAAAGCCACAGTCATGAAGACAGTATGGTACTGGCACAAAGACAGAAATATAGATCAATGGAACAAAATAGAATGCCCAGAGATAAACCCACGCACTATGGACACCTTATCTTTGACAAAGGAGGCAAGAATATACAATGGATTATAGACAATCTCCTTAACAAGTGGTGCTGGGAAAACTGGTCACCCACTTGTAAAAGAATGAAACTAAAGCACTTTCTAACACCATACACAAAAATAAACTCAAAATGGATTAAAGATCTCAATGTAAGACCAGAAACTATAAAACTCCTAGAGGAGAACATAGGCAAAACACTCTCCGACATACATCACAGCAGGATCCTCTATGACCCACCTCCCAGAATATTGGAAATAAAAGCAAAAATAAACAAATGGGACCTAATTAAACTTAAAAGCTTATGCACAACAAAGGAAACTATAAGCAAGGTGAAAAGACAGCCTTCAGAATGGGAGAAAATAATAGCAAATGAAGCAACTGACAAACAACTAATCTCAAAAATATACAAGCAACTCCTACAGCTCAACTCCAGAAAAATAAATGACCAAATCAAAAAATGGGCCAAAGAACTAAATAGACATTTCTCCAAAGAAGACATACAGATGGCTAACAAACACATGAAAAGATGCTCAACATCACTCATTATCAGAGAAATGCAAATCAAAACCACTATGAGGTACCATTTCACACCAGTCAGAATGGCTGTGATCCAAAAGTCTACAAGCAATAAATGCTGGAGAGGGTGCAGAGAAAAGGGAACCCTCTTACACTGTTGGTGGGAATGCATACTAGTACAGCCACTATGGAGAACAGTGTGGAGATTCCTTAAAAAACTGGAAATAGAACTGCCTTATGATCCAACAATCCCACTGCTGGGCATACACACTGAGGAAACACACTGAGAATTGAAAGACACACGTGTACCCCAATGTTCATCGCAGCACTGTTTATAATAGCCAGGACATGGAAGCAGCCTAGATGCCCATCAGCAGATGAATGGATAAGAAAGCTGTGGTACATATACACAATGGAGTATTACTCAGCCATTAAAAAGAATACATTTGAATCAGTTCTAATGAGGTGGGTGAAACTGGAACCTGTTATACAGAGTGAAGTAAGCCAGAAAGAAAAACACCAATACAGTATACTAATGCATATATATGGAATTTAGAAAGATGGTAACAATAACCCTGTATACGAGACAGCAAAAGAGACACTGATGTATAGAATAGTCTTTTGGACTCTGTGGGAGAGGGAGAGGGTGGGATAATTTGGGAGAACGGCATTGAAATATGTATAACATCATATATGAAACAAGTCGCCAGTCCAGGTTCGATGCACGATACTGGATGCTTGGGGCTGGTGCACCTGGATGACCCAGAGGGATGGTATGGGGAGGGAGGTGGGAGGAGGGTTCAGGATGGGGAACACGTGTATACCTGTGGCAGATTCATTTTGATATATGTCAAAACTAATACAATATTGTAAAGTTAAATAAAATAAAATTTAAAAAAAAAATTGCACAACCAACACTACTATCAAATTCTAGAACATTTTCACCATCCTAATAAAGATATTCCACTCCCCTTAGCAGGTACTTCTCATTCTCCTGCCCCATTACAGGGCAACCATAATTGACTTTCTGTGTCTGTGCTTTCACTACCTTGGACATCTCATATAAGTGGAATGAAACAATATTTGGCTTTGTATGTCTGGCTCTCTTCTTAGAAAGAAAGAATAACGAATAAGGTAAAATAAGAAATAAAGATAAGAAAGATGTCTACCTATCAATTAATGTACAGTTCTATCAAGATAATTAAATATAAGAAAGAAAGAATAATGAACTAAGAGAACACTTAGAATAATGTTCTCAAGGTTTCTTTGGGTTGTACATAAATAAGCATGTCATTTACCTTTATGCTTAAATGATATTCTATTGTATGATGTACCTGAATATGCTCTTAGACCAAGTAAGCAGATATCTGGCCAAATAAGCTTTTTCATGATACTTTTCTCTCTGAATGGTAAGGATCACCATCTTCATTTAGACAATTCTACAAACACTATAGGCATGTTCAGACCCTTCTCATTTTTATTTTTATTTTTTTTTCATATTTAATTTAATCATATTTCTACTAATTTGATGAGTTTTATTAGCCATCTTGTAGTAAAGCTATTTGACTTCAATTTCTAACTGGTTATGTTTTTAAATTGTTCTCTCTCTCTCTTTTTTTTTTTTTTTAACATTGGGAAATAAGTGCCTTTTCTGAAAATTTACTGTTTCCTAATTTATTTCATTCATTCATAGCATACATTCCTATTAAAAATGCTTTGGAAAATTTCTTATTGATATTTGAACTTATAATAAATTTATCAACACTTATAATAAATGTATCAACAAAACAAAAACAAAACAAAAAAAAACCCTGGTTTTTGATAAGGATCAAAAACTGCTGACTTTGCATCCCCTATTATCCTCTATGTGTAACTTAGGGTATATAAGCCCCTGTTAAAAATAAAGCTATGGGCCTTGCTCACCAATGCTTGGTCTCCCCATGTCATTCTTCCCTTTAACTTCCAGCTGAGTCTCCATCTGGAGCATGGATATCCTCTGCGACCATTTATTTGCCTGGGCTTCTAAGACCCACTCGAGAAGGTGTCTAAGGTGGGGCACCTTCCACTATTTGAGAGGGCGCCTGCAGCCTCCGTGGTCAGAGCTAACCTGGTGTCACAGGTTATATTGATTTTCGGCGTAAACCAAGCTACTCAGCCTCTTTTCTCCACTGAATTTTCCTACTGAGCTATCCTCATTCTATTACTCTTTATATCTCTAATTAGCATATAAATAGTCGCCTAGGCCATCTCTCCTTCAAATATCCTGGATCAGCAGGGGCTGGACCCCAGCAGAGAAGGAAATGGCAACCCACTCCAGTGTTCTTGCCTGGAGAATCCCAGGGACGGGGGAGCCTGGTAAGCTGCCATCTATGGGGTCCTACAGAGTCGGACACGACTGAAGTAACTTAGCAGCAGCAACAGCAGCAACCCAATGATACAGGACAAAACCAGTGTGACTGCAAGTATGGTCATCTGGTAATCCAGGGTTATTAGCCACTCTCTTTTGTTCTTTACAGTGAATCAAAGTTTATTCTTTTCTCTTCTTGATCAGATCAGTCACTCAGTCGTGTCTGACTTTTGCGACCCCACGAATTGCAGCATGCCAGGCCTCCCTTCCCATCACCAACTCTCGGAGTTTACTGAGACTCATATCCATAGAGTCAGTGGTGCCATCCAGCCATCTCATCCTCTGTCGTCCCCTTCTTCTCTTGCCCCCAATCCCTCCCACCAACAGAGTCTTTTCCAATGAGTCAACTCTTCACATGAGGTGGCCAAAGTACTGGAGTTACAGCTTTAGCATCATTCCTTCCAAAGAACACCGAGGACCAATCTCCTTTAGAATGGACTGGTTGGATCTCCTTGCAGTCCAAGGGACTCTCAAAGAGTCTTCTCCAACACCACAGTTCAAAAGCATCAATTCTTCAGCACTCAGCTTTCTTCACAGTCCAACTCTCACAACCATACATGACCACTGGAAAAACCATAACCTTGACTAGATGGACCTTTGTTGGCAAAGTAGTGTCTCTGCTTTTCAATATGCTATCTAGGTTGGTCATAACTTTTCTTCCAAGGAGTAATCGTCTTTTAATTCCATGGCTGCAATCACCATCTGCAGTGATTTTGGAGCCCAGAAAAATAAAGTCTGACACTGTTTCCATTGTTTTCCCATCTATTTCCCATGAAGTGATGGGACCAGATGTCATGATCTTCATTTTCTGAATGTTGAGCTTTAAGCCAACTTTTCCACTCTCCACTTTCTCTTTGATCAAGAGGCTTTTGAGTTCCTCTTCACTTTCTGCCATAAGGGTGGTGTCATCCGCATATCTGAGGTTATTGATATTTCTCCAGGCAATCTTTATTCCAGCTTGTGCTTCTTCCAGCCCAGCGTTTCTCATGATATACTCTGCATATAAGTTAAATAAGCAGGGGGACAATATACAGCCTTGACGTACTCCTTTTCCTATTTGGAACCAGTCTGCTGTTCCATGTCCAGTTCCAACTGTTGCTTCCTGATCCTCATATAGGTTTCTCAAGAGACAGGTCATGTGGTCTGGTATTCCCATCTCTTTCAGAATTTTCCACAGTTTATTGTGATCCACACAGTCAAAGGCTTTGGCATACTCAATAAAGCAGAAATAGATGATGTTTTTCTGGGAATCTTTTGCTTTTTTGATGATCCAGCAGATGTTGGCAATTTGATCTCTGGTTCCTCTGCCTTTTCTAAAACCAGCTTGAACATCTGGAAGTTCACCATTCACGTGTTGCTGAAGCCTGGCTTGGAGAATTTTGAGCATTACTTTACTAGCGTGTGAGATGAGTGAAACTGTATGGTAGTTTGAGCCTTCTTTGGCATTGCCTTTCTTTGGGATTGGAATGAAAACTGACCTTTTCCAGTCCTGTGGCCCCTGCTGAGTATTCCAAATTTGCTGGCATATTGAGTGCAGCACTTTCACAGCATCACCTTTCATGCTTTGAAATAGCTCCACTGGAATTTCATCACCTTCACTAGCTTTGTTCGTAGTGATGATTTCTAAGGCCCACTTGACTTCACATTCCAGGATGTCTGGCTCTAAGTGAGATAATCACACTATGGTGAGTATCTTGTCATGAATACCATTTCTGTCCTTTATCGAGCCCATCTTTGCATTAATTGTTCCCTTGGTATCTCTAATTTTCTTGAAGAGATCTCTAGTCTTTCCCATTCTGTTGTTTTCCTGTATTTCTTTGCATTGGTCACTGAGGAAGGCTTTCTTATCTCTTCTTGCTATTCTTTGGACCTCTGCATTTGGATGCATATTTTTCCTTTTCTCCTTTGCTTTTTGCTGCTCTTCTTTTCACAGCTATTTGTAAGGCCTCCCCAGACAGCCATTTTGCTTTTTGCATTTCTTTTCCATGGGGATGGTCTTGATCCCAGTCTCCTGTACAATGTTACGAACCTCAGTCATTAGTTCATCAGGCACTCTATCAGATCTAGTCCCTTAAATCTATTTCTCACTTCCACTGTATAATCATAAGGGATTTGATTTAGGTCATACCTGAATGGTCTAGTGGTTTTCTCTCCTTTCTTCAATTTAAGTCTGAATTTGGCAATAAGGAGCTCATGATCTGAGCCACAATCAGCTCCTGTCTTGTTTTTGCTGACTGTATAGAGCTTCTCCATCTTTGGCTGCAAAGAATATAATCAAAATGATTTTACTGTTGACCATCTGGTGATGTCCATGTGTAGAGTCTTCTCTTGTGTTGTTGGAAGAGAGTGTTTGCTATGACCAGTGCATTAACCTTACATATAGCAAATGCCCCAGCATTCCATTCCTAGTATTTCTGCAAGAATAATAATTTTTGCATATGCTAGAGATTTATTCAAATAATCATATCATTATTATTCTTAGTAGCCTAAAATTTTACCTATGTAGTTTTATTTGAAAACACGTTAACACAGGACTTTTTTTCCTGAAAGCTAAGAATTGGCTGGAACAGCAAAGTTTCTGCCCTTTTTGTACGGGAAAAACTCTTTCCATTGCTCTGTCTTCCCTAGTCTCTACTGTTCCATATTTAGCCTCTTTTGTTTCTATAATATTTCTACCCTAATAAGTATTTTAATTATTTCAGATATTTCAGATATGGATGAAAGGCATAATTTTGGCATCATGTTCTTTCTGTGCCAGGTATAGCATCTCATGTTGAAATAAAGTTTAATAAACTTTTGATATAGTATTTCTTCTTTTCCTGTTGAAGGAAAGTTCCCAGGTGACTCATTGAGTAAAGAATCCACCAGAGATGCAGGAGCACAGGAGACAGGGGTACAGTCCCTAGGTTGGGATAATCCCCTGAAGGAGCGGATGACAACTCACTCCAGTATTCTTGCCTGGAGAACCTCATGGAGAAAGGAATCTAATGGGCTACAGTCCATAGTGTCACAAAGAGTTGGATGCAATTGAATTGACTGAACATGCACACACACATAGGTTAATCAGTAAATAAGAGATGTGAAGTTATTCAGTCGTGTCTGACTCTTTACGACCCCATGGACTGTAGCCTACTAGGCTCCTCCATCCAAGGGATTTTCCAGGCAAGTTCAGTTCACTTCAGTCACTCAGTCGTGTCCGACTCTTTGTGACCCCATGAATCGCAGCACGCCAGGCCTCCCTGTCCATCACCAACTCCCGGAGTTCACCCAGACTCACGTCCATCGAGTCAGTGATGCCATCCAGCCATCTCATCCTCTGTCGTCCCCTTCTCCTCCTGCCCCCAATCCCTCCCAGCATCAGAGTCTTTTCCAATGAGTCAACTCTTCGCATGAAGTGGCCAAAGACTGGAGTTTCAGCTTTAGCATTATTCCTTCCAAAGAAATCCCAGGGTTGATCTCCTTCAGAATGGACTGGTTGGATCTCCTTGCCGTACTCTCAAGTGTTCTCCAACACCACAGTTCAAAAGCATCAATTCTTCGGTGCTCAGCCTTCTTCACAGTCCAAATCTCACATCCATACATGACCACAGGAAAGACCATAGCTTTGACTAAACCAACCTTTGTAGAGACTATTAAATTGTCACAAAGCAGTTTCATAGGACGAAGTATATTGACTGAATGGGTGATAGAACAGAGGTGACAATAAATATAGCTTGAAATGTCACATAATGTTCAGAAGATTCATTCTTCTCAGGATGTACTCTGATTAAAAGACAGCTGATTGTCTCTGCACCTGTGTTAGACATTGCCTCTGTTTACCAGTATTTCCTAGTATCTCTCTTTTCTATTCTCTTCTTTTTAATTTTTTTGTGTTCCTCTCTTTTATTTATTTTAATTATTTCATTTTCAATTAAAAATAATTGCTTTACAGTGTTGTGTTAGTTTCTGAATCTGGAGAAATGGAACTGATGAACCTATTTGAGGGGTAGGAATAGAGACACTGATGTAGAAAATGGACTTGTGGACACGGGGTGGAAGGGGAATGTGGGGCAAATTGAGACACTGATATCGACATAAATGGGCTTCCCTGGTGACTCAGAGAGTAAAGAATCTGCCTGTAGGGCAGGAGACCCAGGTTCAATCCCTGGGTCAGGATTGAGAAGGGAATGGCTTCCCACTTCAGTATTCTTGCTTGGAGAATTCCATGGACAGAAGAGACTGATGGGCTACAGTCCATATGGTTGCAAGAGACAGACATGAGTTAGCAACTAAACCACCACCACCACTGACATATACACTACCATGAGTAAATTAGATAGCTAGAGGGGCACTGCTATATAACCCATGGAGCTCAGATCCATGCTCTGTGATAACCTAGAAGTAGTGGGAAGGTAGGCAGGAGGCTCCTTTTGATCATGATATATGATTTTTTTTTTTTATTTTATTTATTTATTTTACTTTACAATATTGTATTCATTTTGCCATGCATCAACATGCATCCGCCACTGGTACACATGTTCCCCATCCTGAATCCCCCTCCCACCTCCCTCCCCATACCATCCCTTTGGGTCATCCCAGTGGACCAGCCCCAAGCTTCCTGTATCCTGCATCAGACCTGGACTGGCGATTCGTTTCTTATATGATATTATACATGTTTTAATGCCATATATCATTTAGTTTGATAATATTTTGTTTTGAGGATTTTCCATTCAAATTCATCAGAGTTTTTGGCTTTTAATTTTTCTTTATTTTAGTGTCCTTTTCTAGTAATTTGGTTTCAGGGAAATATTGGCAATAATAAAATGATTTAGAAATCATTTTCTCCTCCTCAATATTTTAGAAGAGCTTGAGAAAGATAGCTGTTAAATTGACTTTGAATGTTTTGATAGAATTCAACTGTGAAGTTCTCTGGTCCTGAACTTCTGTTGGGGAGGAGGGGTGGATTTTTAATTAACATTTCTAACTCTTTACTAGTGATCATTCTATTCAGGTTTTCTATTTCTTCATGATTCAGTCTTAAAACTGAATGATTCTAAAAATGGATTCATTTCTTCTAGGTTGTCAATTTGTTGGCATATAGCTGTTTATAGTATTTCTGTGATGTCAACTATAATTTCACCTCTTTTCTTTCTGATTTCATTTATCTAAGTTTTCTTTCTTTCTTAATGAGTCTTTCTAATGGTTTGTTAATTTTGTTTATCTTTCTAAAGTATCTATTCTCAGTTTTTTGAGCTTTTATATTGTCTTTTTGTTGATCTTTTATACTTTCTTGTTTCCTGAAGTGGACCTGTGTTGCTATAAACTTCCGTTTTAGTACTATTTCTGCTGCATCCCATAGACTTTTATTTTCAGCCTCATTTATCTTCAGATATTTTTGAATTTTTTCTTTTGACTTCTTCATTAATAGATTAGCTGTTAAATAGCATGTTGTTTAGTCTCCAAGTATTTTTTCCAGTTTTCTTGTAGCTTATTTTTATTTCTGGTTTCACATGATTATGGTGAGAAAGGATGCTTGATATGGTTGGTTTAAATCTTCATAAAATTATGGAGCCTTATTTTGCATCTCAAATTATGTTCTATTCTTGAGAAAATTGATCATGCACTTGAGGAGAGTGTGTTCTGCTACTTTAGGAAAGCATAATTTGTTCAAACCTAATAAGTCCATCTGGTCTAAAGTTTTATTTAAGGCCATTATTTCCTGTCTTTGTGATTCTCTGTCAATGTGACATATCCATTGCTATAAGTGATAAAGACCTCTACTATTATGTGGTGATATTGTTTTTTCTTTTTAGGTCTTTTAATAATTCCTTTATATATTTTGGTGCTCCCATATTAGGTATTATTAACTCATGTTATTATGGTGAATTTTCCCTTGTATATAATTACCCTGTATATAATGTCTATCTTTTGCTCTTGTTACCTTTTTTGGTTTGAAGTCTATTTTGTCTGATGTGAGTGTAATAAAAGCTGCTTTCTTTACACTGCTATTTCTTTGGAGTATCATCTTCCATCCTTTCACTTTAGCCAACTTCTGTCTTTAGAACTAAGTTTCCTGTCAGTAATATATAATTCTGTCCTGTTTTTAGTCCATCCAACCAGGCTGCATCTCTTGATTGAATTCAATTCATTTTTATTTATGGTGAAAATTGACAAATGAGGACTTAGTACTGCCATTTTATCATTTTTGTTTTCTGGTTGCTCTAGATCTACATTTTTTTCCTTCTTTTTTTTTTCTGCCACTACAGATTCATGGTTTTCTTTAATGTTTCTCAGTTTCTTTTCTTTCTTTTTTTCAATTTTGTGTCTCTTTTCTAGATTTGTAATTTGTTTAACCATAAGATTTGTATAAAATGTCTCTTTGGTAAAAATAGTACTATTTTCTGTGATAGCATCTTATCTTCATTAACCTGTATGATTCCCATCTTTTTCCTCTTCCAATTCTATGTTTTTTTGTTTCTGATCATGTATTCTATTATGAATTTTTGATTAAAATGTAAATTTGAATTTTTTATTAAAATGTAAATCATATTAAAATTTGATCAATTTTTAAAAAATTTTTACTTTAACCTTCTGGTTTCTCTTCTCACGAGGTCACTAATTCTGTCATGCAGATCTCACCCTTATGACATCAAGTAAACCTAATTAATTATCAAAGGTCCCATCTACAATGACCATCATATTTGGAAGTTCAGTTCAGTTCAGTTCAAAAGAAATTCCAGGGCTGATCTCAGTCAGAATGGACTGACTCTTTGTTACCCCACTGAATCTTCTCCAACACCACAGTTCAGGCCTCCCTGTCCATCACCAACTCCAGGAGTTCACTCAGACTCATGTCCATCGAGTCAGTGATGCCATTCAGCCATCTCATCCTCTGTCATCCCCTTCTCCTCCTGCCCCCAAATCCCTCCCAGCATCAGTCTTTTCCAATGAGTCAACTCTTCACATGAGGTGGCCAAAGTACTGGAGTTTCAGCTTCAGGGCTTCTATATATGACTTATGAGGAGACAGTTTGGTCACAGACTGTGTCACTTATAGTTTGAGGAGAGTTTTGTTATGGTTGTATACTGTGGTGATTTTTTTTTTTTTTTTAATGTGTCAGTTGTGAAAAATTTGTGTATATTGCTTCATCCCTGTCAGTATGTCTGAGTCTGGTGTTACTGCCCTTTACTGTTACTAGAGTTGTTGGCTTCAGTGTGATTGCTCTGGGAATTGAAAAATAAAATAGGTTAAATCATAGTTAGCAGAAAACAGCAAGGCCTGGGAAACTCTACTGTTTATTTGGTGTTTGATCACAGACTATTACATGTTAGACTAGGAATGGACTTTCCAATTAACAAGGCTAGTCTATGCTAAAAATTGAGATAATTGGGCCTTTTTGTTTGAATCAAGAAGAGGTTTATAAAGCAGGAAGAAGAAGGGAACAAGGGGTCAGGCAATAGAGAGACATGACAGACTGTCAGCCATTATGAAAGGACCAGCCATAGTGTTGGAAAGGATGGGGCCTCAGAAATTAGGAAGAAATTAGTCTCCTCCACCCCTTCATTCAAAGGATCAGGTGGAACTGTACAGAGAACATACAGATTCTTAATGGCCTTTTCATTATGCATGGCACATACCTAAATTTTTCACATTTATTCATAATTGTCGTCCTCTTTACAAGTGATTAAATTGAATGAAAATCATTTAACATATGCTATTTGGTCTTCCCATGTGGCCTAGTGGTAAAGAACCCATCTTCAGTACAGGAGGCACAAAAGATAAGGGTTTAATTCCTGGGTTAGGAAGATCCCCTGGAGAAGGAAATGGCAGCACTTCCAATATTCTTGCCTGGGGAAATTTTATGGACAGAGGAACCTGGCAGGTTACCATCCATGGGGTCACAAAGAATTGGACATGACTGGGCACAGCACAGCATGGATCTTAATGCTATTAATAGTAGAATGTAATGTAAACATCAATGGTAATCTTTTCAAAAAAAGACAAGAAGTGCATTTGTATTGTAATATATTACCCTCATAATTATCAGGAGATGCTGATTTAGAAATGATTTCACAAAGGCTCTGAAAGTTCTGTTACTTCCTTAAATTTACAGAGTTGATAAGGGATTGAGATGGACTATTAACTCGGACTTTGACTGAACACAATAAATTCTCTCAGTATATAAGATTTTATTTATTCAGATAAAATATTTATTATTCAGGGCAGTACTCAGATAATCAGGTAGAATGTGATTTGCTTTGAGCTCTGTTCCTGTGTGTATTGACTACTCTCATTCTTCAGCATTGACTGATTCCATCTCATAGAGCCTGATCAAAGAAGTTTCTCTCAATATAACAAGGCAGAAATTAATTGTAGTGTTTCTTATGCAGATGAGTCAGACTTGTTCACCTCTGTGATTGTTGACAAATAGCAAATTTGAAACCATAAAACATCACATGCATGAGTATCTGTGCTTTGTGACCCTATGGACTGTAATGTACCAGGCTCCTCTGTCCATGGGATTCTCCAGGTAAGAATAATGGAGTGGGTTGCCATTTCCTTCCCCAGGGGATCTACCTTACCTAGGGATCAAACCTGTGTCTCTTATGTTTCCTGAATTGGCAAGTGAGTTTTTTGCCACTGGCACCACCTGGGAAGCCCCCAAATAATATACATATAAAGGCAAAATTTTAATAAATTTTATACATGTTATAAATTTTTATTATGTGCCAGACACTTAATATATTTTTATGTTCAGTCCCTACAAAGATCCAATGTGATAGGATGATACTGTCATCCGTATGTTACAACCATTTTTGCTTCCTCTCTACACAATACCCTTCTTCTTCTTAACAAGATCATGGCACATTCTCTCAGGTTGTAAAAACCTCTAGGATGCTTAACAAAGGCACAATTCATGAACACGGGTCTCTTCTCTGATGGCAAGATTAGGAAAAAGATGGTAGAGAATGTTGGACTTTCAGCAAAGCTCTGCTCATAAACTAATATCCTTCTTGCCTTATTTCTTTCTTTTCCTAACTCATCACCCTCATTTCTCTCTTCTTCTTCTTGCATTCCTTATTTATATCTAAGAATTAAAAGTGGACATAGAAAGAGAAAGATAAATATTGTATACTAATACATATATAACTATAATGTAAACCACAATCACAGAAAACTAACCAATTTAATCACATGGATCACAGCCTTGTCTAACTCAATGAAACTATGAGCCAAGCTGTGTAGGGCCAGCCAAGATGGATGGGTAATGGTGGAGAGTTCTGACAAAATGTGGCCCACTGGAGAACGGAATGGCAAACCACTTCATTATTCTTGCATTGAGAACCCCATGAACAATATGAAAAGGCAAAAAGAAGAGACCCTGAAAGAAGAACTCCACAGGTCAGTAGGTGCCCAATATGGTACTGGAGATCAGTGGAGAAATAACTCCAGAAAGAATGAGAGATGGAGCCAAAGCAAAAACAACACCCAGTTGTGGATGTGACTTGTGGTGGAAGTAAAGCCCGATGCTGTAAAGAACAATATTTCATAGGAATCTGGAATGTTAGGTCCATGAATCAAGGTAAATTGGAAGTGGTCAAACAGGATATGGCAAGAGTGAATGTCAATATTTTAGGAATCAGTGAACTAAAATGGACTGGAATGGGTGAATTTAAATCAGATGACCATTATATCTACTCCTGTGGGAAAGAATCCCTTAGAAGAAATAGAGTAGCCATCATAGTCAACAAGAGAGTCTGAAATGCAGTACTTTGATGCAGTCTCAGAAACGACAGAATGATCTATGTTCATTTCCAAGGCAAACCATTCAATATCATGATAATCCAAGTCTAAGCCCCAATAATCCTGAAGAAGCTGAAGTGGAACAGGTCTATGAAGACCTACAAGACCTTCTAGAACTAACACCCAAAAAAGATGTCCTTTTCATTATAGGGGACTGGAATGCAAAGTAGGAAGTCAGGAAATACCAAGAGTAACAGGAAAATAGGGCCTTGGAATACAGAATGAAGCAGGACAAAGGCTAATAGAGTTTTGCCAGGAGAACACACTGGTCATAGCAAACACCCTCTTCCAACAACACAAGAGAAAACTCTATACGTGGACATCACCAGATGATCAACTCCAAAATCAGATTGATTATATTTTTTGAAGCCAAAGATGGAGAAACTATGCAGTCAGCAAAAACAAGACCAGAAGCTGACTGTGGCTCAGATCATGAACTCCTTATTACCAAATTCAGAACTAAATTGAAGAAAGTAGGGAAAACCACTACACCATTCAGGTATGACCTAAATCAAATCCCTTGTGATTATATAGTAGAAGTGAGAAATAGATTTAAGGGACTATATCTGATAGGGTGTCTAATGAACTATGGATGGAGATTCGTGACATTGTAGAGGAGACAGGGATCAAGAGCATCTCCAAGAAAAAGAAATCCAAAAAAGCAAAATGACTGTCTGGGGAGGCCTTACGACCCAGATAATCATGGTGGTGTGATCACTCACCTAAAGCCAGACATCCTGGAATGTAAAGTCAAGTGGACTTTAGGAAGCATAGCTATGAACAAAGCCAGGTGATGGAATTCCAGTTGAGCTATTGCAAATCCTGAAAGATGATGCTGTGAAAGCGCTGCACTTAATATGCCAGCAATTTGGAAAACTCAACAGTAGCCATGGGACTGGAAAAGGTCAGTTTTTATTCCAATGCCAAAGAAGGCTCAAACTACCATACAGTTGCACTCATCTCACATGCTAGTAAAGTAATGCTCAAAATTCTCCAAGCTAGGCTTCAGTGGTATGTGAACCATGAACTTCTGGATGTTCAAGCTGGTTTTAGAAAGGTAGAGGAACCAGAGATCTAATCACCAACATCCACTGGATCATTGAAAAAGCAAGAAAGTTCCAGAAAAACATCATCTATTTTTGTATATTGACTATGCCAAAGCCTTTGTGTGGATCACAATAACCTGCGGAAAATTCTGAAAGAGATGGGAATATCAGACCACCTGACCTGCCTCCTGAGAAATCTGCACGCAGGTCAGGAAGCAACAGTTAGAACTGGACATGGAACAACAGACTGGTTCCAAATAGGAAAAGGAGTACATCAAGGCTGTATATTGTCACCCTGCTTATTTAACTTATATGCAGAACACATTAGGAGAAAACTGGGCTGGGTGAAGCATAAGCTGGAATCAAGATTGCCTGAGAAATATCAATAACCTTGGATAATGCAGATGACACCATCCTAATGGCAGAAACTGAAGAACTAAAGAGCCTCTTGATAAAAGTGAAAGAGGAGAGTGAAAAAGTTGGCTTAAAGCTCAACATTCAGAAAACAAAGATCATGGCATCTGGTCCCATCACTTCATGGTAAATAGATGCAGAAACAGTGGAAACAGTGTCAGACTTTATTTTTTTGGGCTCCAAAATCACTGCAGATGGTGACTGCAGCCATGAAATTAAAAGATGCTTACTCCTTGGAAGGAAAGTTATGACCAACCTAGATAGCATATTCAAAAGCAGAGACATTACTTTGCCAACAAAGGTCCATCTAGTCAAGGCTATGGTTTTTCCTGTGGTCATGTATGGATGTGAGAGTTGGACTGTGAAGAAGGCTGAGTGCCGAAGAATTGATGCCTTTGAACTGTGGTGTTGGAGAAGACTCTTGAGAGTCCCTTGGACTGCAAGGAGATCCAACCAGTCCATTCTGAAGGAGATCAGCCCTGGGATGTCTTTGGAAGGAATGATGCTACAGCTGAAACTCCAGTACTTTGGCCACCTCATGCAAAGTGTTGACTCCTTGGAAAAGACTCTGATGCTGGGAGGGATTGGGGGCAGGAGGAGAAGGGGATGACAGAGGATGAGATGGCTGGATGGCATCACTGACTCGATGGATGTGAGTTTGAGTGAACTCCAGGAGTTGGTGATGGACAGGGAGGCCTGGTATGCTGCAATTCATGGGGTCGAAAAGTCAGACACGACTGAGTGACTGAACTGAACTGATGTAAAATAGATTCAATACAGTTCAGGTAAGTCACCTAGTCGTGTTTGATTCTTTGTGACTCCATGGACGCAGCACGACAGGCCTCCCTGTCCATCACCAACTCCTGGAGCTTGCTCAAACTCATGTGCACAAAGTCAGTGATGCCATCCAACCATCTCATCCTTTTGGCCCCCTTTCCGCCTGCCCTCAATCTTTCCCAGCAACAGGGTCTTTTCCTGAGTCAGTTCTTCACATCAGGTGGCCACAGAATTGGAGCTTCAGCTTCAGCATCAGTCCTTTCAGTGAATATTCAGTACTGATTACCTTTAGGATAGCCAATGGGAATTTGCTATATGTCTCAGGGAATTCAAACAGGGGCTCTGTACCAACCTTGGAGTGGGATGAGGAGGGAGATGGGAGGGAACTTCAAGAGGGAGAGGACATATGTTGATAGAAAACAGCAAAATTCTGAAAAGCAACTATCTTCAATTAAAAAATAAAAAAAAATTAAAAGTGGTCATAAATCTTGAGGGCATATTAACATGTTTGACTTAAAGAATAAATTCACACTTTTTCTGACAATGTCAATCTGGTTTCTACAATGAGAACTAAATGCTGTAAAATGGGTATGCATTTAGCATTTTTCCACTGCAGATCCAGAGATTTAACAGAATTATATTTAAATCACATATGCAATAAAATATTACAAAATAATGTATTTTATATCCATTTAGATGTACAATGAAAACTATAAATGAAAACATAAAATATAAATAATACAAAGCTGTTTTCAAAAATTTTAGGGAGTATAGAGCCAAAATGATTGAAGACTACTGCTTTAAAATTCCCACTTTTAATTACCCTCTATTATATTTCCCAGTCAGTAAATAGCAAATGTGTCCAACCTTATTAATAAGGGAATAAAATTTTAATCAACAATGATATCTCAACTTTTCATCCCTCAGATCGCTAAAGATTTAAAGTCTGATAAAACCCAGCAGTTGTGACACCTTGAGGAAATGGTTTACAAATATGTATATTTGGGGAGAATGTATATTCAAGAGATTTATAATTATTTGTTTTGGATGACACCAAAGGCAATTATTAATTGCTGAGGAAGTATATTATATGTCATCAAAGAATCATTTCTTAATTCTCAAAGTAGTACAATTTAGGGTTGAAAACAGTATTATGTCTGTTATTCTAATCTCTTATTGCTTAAGTTGCTGTTACTATCCCAGAAAAAGTCACCTCATTTTCAATTTGGACATCATGATACTCATCTTAGGTCTATGCAATTTTTTTTCTTGTACTTTATATAAAAACTTTAAGAATTACAGAGATACTAACATAAAAATGATCAGTTCTTCCACACCTCAGTCTTATAGTGGTAACAAGTCTTAGCAGTTTGATTTGTAGTCTTCCAAGTTTCCTAGCAATGGCAAACCACTTCATACTATTGCTTTGAGAACCCCATGAATATTACAAAAAGTCAAAAAGATAAGACACTGAAAGATGAACTCCCCAGGTTGGTAGATGCCCAGTATGTTACTAGAGAAGAGTGGAGAAATAACTCCAGAAAGAATGAAGAGACGTAGCCAGACCAAAAACAGCACCCAGTTGTGGATGTGAGTGGTGATGGAAGTAAGTCCAATGGTGTAAAGAACAATATTACATAGGAACCTGGAATCTTAGATCCATGAATCAGGGTGAACTGGAAGTGGTGAAACAGGAAATGGCAAGAATGAACATCGACATATTAAGAATCAGTGAACTAAATTGGACCGGATGGGTGAATTTAATTCAGATGACCATTATATATACTAGAGTGGGCAATAATTCCATAAAAGAAATGGAGTAACTTTCACAGTCAACAAAAGTCTCAAATATAGTTCAGTTCAGTTTGGTTAAGTCACACAGTCATGTCCAACTCTTTGTGACCCAACAAACCGCAGCATGCCAGGCCTCCCTGTCCATCACCAACTCCTGGAGTTCACCCAAACCCATGTCCATTGAGTCGGTGATGCCATCCAATCATCTCATCCTTTGTCATCCCCTTCTCCTCCTGCCCTTAACCTTTCCCAGCATCAGAGTCTTTTCAAAAGAGTCAGTTTTTCGCACCAGGTGGCCAAAAGTTGGAGTTTCAGCTTCAACATCAGTCCTACCAATGAACGTCCAGGACTGATTTCCATTAGGATGGACTGGTTGGATCTCCTTGCAGTCCAAGGGAATCTCAAAAGTCTTCTCCAACACCACAGTTCAAAAGCATCAATTCTTCAGCGCTCAGCCTTCTTCACAGTCCAACTCTCACATCCATACATGACCACTGGAAAAACCATAGCCTTGACTAGATGGACCTTTGTTAGCAAAGTAATGTATCTGCTTTTGAATATGCTATCTAGGTTGGTAACTTTCCTTCCAAGGAGTCAGTGTCTTTTAATTTCATGGCTGCAATCACCATCTGCAGTGATTTTGGAGCCCCCCCCCAAATAAAGTCTGACACTGTTTCCACTGTTTCCCCATCTATTTCCCATGAAGTGATGGGACCAGATGCCATGATCTTCGTTTTCTGAATGTTGAGCTTTAAGCCAACTTTTTCACTGTCCTCTTTCACTTTCATCAGACGCTGTTCAGTTCTTCTTCACTTTCTGCCATAAGGGTGGTGTCATCTGCATATCTGAGGTTATTGATATTTCTCCCGGAAATCTTGATTCCATCTTGTGCTTCCTCCAGCCCAGCATTTCTCATGATGAATATAATTTAAATAAGCAGGGTGACAATATACAGCCTTGATGTACTCCTTTTCCTATTTGGAACCAGTCTGTTGTTCCATGTCCAGTTCTAACTGTTGCTTCCTGACCTGCATACAGGTTTCTCAAGAGGCAGGTCAGGTGGTATAGTATTCCTATCTCTTTCAGAATTTTCCACAGTTTATTATGATCCACACAGTCAAAGACTTTGGCATAGTCAATAAAGCAATTTGATCTCTTGTTCCACTGCCTTTTCTAAAACCAGCTTGAACATCTGGAAGTTCATGGTTCACATACTGCTGAAGCCTGGCTTGGAGAATTTTGAGCATTACTTTACTAGCATGTGAGATGAGTGCAATTGTACGGTAGTTTGAGCCTTCTTTGGCATTACCTTTCTTTGGGATTGGAGTGAAAACTGACCTTTTCCAGTCCTGTGGCCACTAAATGTAGTACTTGGGTGCAATCTCAAAAATGGCAGAATGATCTCTGTTCATTTCCATTCAATATCACAGTAATCCAAATCTATGCCCCAACTAGAAATGCCAAGGAAGTTGAAGTTGAACAGTTCTATGATGCCCTACAAGACCTTCTAGAACTAACACCAAAAAAAGCTATCCTTTTCATCATAGAAGTCTGGCATGGAAAAGTAGGAATCAAGAGATAACTGGAATAACAGGCAAATTTGACCTTGGAGTACAAAATGAAGTAGGGCAAAGGATAGCAAGTTTTTACCAAGAGAATGCACTGTTCATGGAAAACACTATCTTCCAACAACACAAGGGACAACTTGACATGGACATCACCAGATAGTCAATACCAAAATCAGATTGATCATATAATTTGCAGCCAAAGATGAAGAACCTCTATAGTGTCAGGAAAAACAAGACTGGGAGTGAACTGTGGCTCAGATCATGAACTCCTTATTGAAAAATCCAGACTTAAATGGAAGAAAGTAGGAAAACCACTAGACCATTCAGGTGTGTCCTAAATCAAAGCCCTTATGATTATTCAGTGGAAGTGACAATTAGATTCAAGGGATTAGATTTGATAGAAAGAGCACCTGAAGAACTATGGACAGAGCCTTGTGACATTGTACAGGAGGCAGTAATCAAGACCATTCCCAAGGTGGGGAAAAAGTGCAAAAAGGCAAAATGGTTGTCTGAGGAGGCATTACAAATAGCTGGGAAAAGAAGAGAAAAGCTAAAGGCAAGGAAGAAAAGCAAAGATATACCCATCTGAATTCAGAGTTCCAAAGAATAGCAAGGAGAGATAAGAAAGCCTTCTTCAGTGATCAATGCAAAGAAATGGGAAAAAAAAAAAAGTAGAATGGGAATGATAGATATCTCTTCAAGAAATTTAGAGACACCCAGGGAACATTTCATGCAAGAAGGGCACAATAAAGGACAGAAATGGTGTGGATCTAACAGAATCAGAAGATATTAAGAAGTGGCAAGAATACACAGGAGAGCTACACAAAATAGACCTTCATGACCAAGATAACCATGATGGTGTGATCACTCACCTAGAGTCAGACATTCTAGAGTGTGAAATTAAGTGAGCCTTAGGAAGCATCACTACGAATAAAGCTAGTGGAGGTGATGGAATTTCAGTTGAGCTATTTTAAATCTTAAAGATGATGCTGTTAAATTATGCACTCAATATGCCAGCAAATTTGGAAAACTCAGCAATGGCCACAGGGCTGGAAAAGGGCAGTTTTCATTCCAATCCCAAAGAAAGGCAATGCCAAAGATTATTCAAACTACCATGCAATTGTACTCATCTCACACTGTAGCAACATACTGCTCAAAATTCTCCAAGCTAGGCTTCAACAGTACGTCAATCAAAAACTTCCAGATGTTCAAGCTGGACTTAGAAAAGTCAGAGGAACCAGAGATCAAATTGCCAATGTCCGTTGGATCATAGAAAAAGCAAGTGAGTTCCAGGAAAACATCTCCTTTGGCTTCATTGATTACACCAAAGCCATTGACTGTGTGGATCAAAACAAACTGTGGAAAATTCTTCAAGAGATGGGAATGCCAGACCACCTTACCTGCCTCCTGAGAAATCTGTATGCAGGTCAAAAAGCAGCAGTTAAAACCAGCCATGGAACAATGACTGTTTCCAAATTGGGAAAGGAATACATCAAGGCTGTACATTGTCACCTGTTTATTTAACTTATATGCAGAGTACATCATGGGAAATGCCAGGCTGGAGGAAGCACAAGCTGGAATCAAGATTGCAGGGAGAAATATCATCAGAAATGCAGATAATACCACCCATATGGCAAAAAGTGAAAGGGAACTAAAGAGCCTCTTGATGAAAGTAAAAGAGGAGAGTGAAAAAGCTGGCTTAAAAGAAATATCATCAGAAATGCAGATAATACCAGTTATATTGCAAAAAGCAAAAGGGAACTAAAGAGTCTCTTGATGAAAGTAAAAGGAGAGTGAAAAAGCTGGTTTAAAACTCAAAAAAAAACAAAGATCATGATATCCGGTCCCATCACTTCATGACATTTAGAAACAATGAAACAATGGAAACTATGACAGACTTTATTTTCCTGGCCTCCAAATCACTGCAGATGGTGACTGCAGCTCTGAAATTAAAAGACACTGGCTCCTTGGAAGAAAAGCTAAGACAAACCTAGACAGCATAAAAAACAGAGACATTACTTTGCTGACAAAGGTCTGTCTAGTCAAAGCTATGGTTTTTCCAATAGTCATGTATGGATGTGAGAGTTGGATCATAAAAAAAGTTAAGTGCAGAAGAATTGATGCTTTTGGACTGTGGTGTTGGAGAAGACTCTTGACAGTCCCTTGGACTGCAAAGAGATGAACCTGTCCATCCTAAAGGAAATCAGTCCTGACTATTCATTGAAAGGACAGATGCTGAAGCTGAAACTCCAATATTTTGGCCATCTGATGTAAAGAACTGACTCATTGGAAAATACCCTGATTCTGGGAAAGACTGGGGGCAGGAGAAGGGGGTGACAGAGGATGAGATGGTTGGATGGCATCACCCATTCAATGGACATGAGCTTGAGCAAGCCCCAGGAGTTGGTGATAGACAAGGGAAGCCTGGTGTGCTGAAGTCCATGGGGTCACAAAGAGTCTGACATGCCTGAGAGCTGAACTGAACTGAACTGAACTGAGGTTTCCTGGCACCCAAGATTGTACACATTTTAAATTTTAATTAGTGTTGTCAAATTACCTGCCCTAATGTACACCTTTACTTATTGTTAACTGAAAACTGTTCTGGAATAGTTTCCCAAATTGCTAAAATCTCCTTTGCTATGATAGGATAAAAACTTTAGGCTATAAATTAAAGGTTGATTTTTAGTATCCATTTCATAGAGAAGATAATATAGAATTAAATTTTTTTCTTCTGTTTTCCCAGAATTGTAGTTAAAACCTAAAGCTGAAGAAAAATTCACTAAGTTACTAATAGTTGCCAAGGCTTACTAAGTTGTATTTGTCTCTACCGCTACTACTGACTATCATCTCTCCTGCCCATGATTTTCCCATTTCCTGCTCCAATCTTAGCATTTTAGAGAGGGAGGGCATTCATGATTTGTTCTGTAGCTTCCTTATTCCCTGATCTTGGGAGAGTAGATAGTGTGACTTTCCACACCTGGACCCAAGGGAGTCAGATAATAAAATTCCCATGAAGATTGGATGTTTCTCACAATGTGAGAGACTGACACTCTGGTCCTCTAGGTATTTAATTTCCTATAAAATCTGGAGATTTATTTGTGCATTCTACAACCATTTCTCTCTTATTGTCATGTGTCTCTTTTCCTCTTATTTGCTAAGAAATATAAGGGCTACAAAGTTTATAAATGCAATATAATTAATCACTGTGTCAAATTTGCCATTATGCTGCTATTCTGTAGCATAGTATTTATAATGACCTAAGATTTTAATAACATTAGATGAATTAATAAAAAGTAAATGATGAAAACAGCAGAAAAAGTGCTGTTGTGGAAAATCAAGCACTTTACTGCTCATGCTTTTTGTGCCTATAACTTCCTGAATGACCCTGAAAATATACTGAAATTTTTAGACTTTATTTTCTCATTACTAACATAAAGACAGAATTTCTCTTTTGTTTTGTTTTTGATAAGAACAGTAACATATACTTCCTCCATTTTTTTTTTTTTTTAAAGAAGACCCAGATGACCAAGAAACAAAATCAAGAACTAGATTTATTGAGTACCTGGACACTGCAGAACATTAAGCCTTGGGTGTATCTAAATTCATTGAAAGATCCATAATTTGTGAATCTTTCCAGAGTTGGATATTTATAAGAGGACACTCAAGCACATACTAAAAAAAAAAAAAGAGAAATTTAAAAGAGAAATCATTCACTATTTTCCTCCTTTATGTTTCTCATTCTCATTATCCAGCTAAGATCCACAATCCTATTGACTGCTTTCATGCTCTAATAGCTAATAGCAAACATGATGGCAAGTTGAAAAAAATTAGATAGAAAACTTTAGCATTTTCAATAACAAGGACTTTTTGTTTTTTTATCATGTTGTGAAATAATGTTGCTATTCACAAAAAGGTAAACATAAAAGTTTTTCTCACAGTAAATTTTTTGAACAAAATATTTTTACCATAGGGACACGGATCTGCTTGGTCTTTGCACCATAGACAAGTGGATTGAGAAATGGAGGGACTAGCAGATAAGTGCTAGAAAAGAGGATGTGAATATAAGGAGGGATGTGAGAACCAAATCTATGTGCAAAAAAGGAGAAGAAACCAAGGGAGTAGAACTGGAGGAAGACACAGATGTGAGCGACACAAGTGTTGAATGCTTTCAACCTAGCCTCCTTCTGAGGCAAACGAAAAACTGTGATGAATATCTGTATGTAGGACAACGTGATTAATACAATGTCAAGCCCAGCAACAGTGAAGGCCACAAACAAACCACAGATTTTGTTGACCCTGATATTTTCTGCAGCCAGTTTCACAACAGCCATATGTTCACAGTAGGAATGAGAGATGACTGTTGTATGGTAAAACTGTAATCGAAACTTTATCAGTACTAGGCATGGTGCTACAAGAACGGCAGCCCTGAGTGTTACCATAGCTGCTATTTGAGTGACTAACTGGTGAGAGAAGATGGCAGCATGTCTGAGAGGATAACAGATGGCTACATAGCGGTCCAGGGCCATGGCTAGGAGGATGCCTGATTCTGTGCACTGAAATGTGTGGATGAGCCACATTTGAAGCAAGCAAGAATCAAAATATATCTCTGTTACATGAAACCAGAAGATTCCAAGCATCTTGGGCACAATGCTTGTGCTGAGAGCAATATCTGTGACTCCTAGCATGCCTAGGAAAATATACATGGGCTGATGGAGGCTGTGTTCTGATATGATGATAATCAAAAGCAAGAAATTTCCAATCATAGCGATTAGATACATGGCACAAAATGGAATCCCAATCCAGCACTGCACAGACTCTAGGCCTGGGATCCCTATAAGGGTCAACACAGAAGGCATGAAGATTGTAACGTTGGAAATGGACATAATCCTTGAGTCTCCTGATGCAAACCCAAGTTTCTCATTCAATTCTACTTTCTTTCCATCTTCCTGTTTTGCCCAAAATCATCATGTTGAGTCTTTCTGATTTATGCAGAAATCTTGGATAATATCATCAGTCTCATTTACATGTAAAGGATAAAACATAGGTCAACAGAGAAACATCACTGTTTTTAGGAAAGACATCCACAGACACAGTATCACAGTTCTTGTACCACAATAAAATGTTATGTGCAGAGCTGGGCAATGCTTTAAAACCTGAAAAACAACTGAATTGGGAAATAAACTGCTGTGTTGACTATTAGTTCATTCCAGACCTGTGGGCAAAGAAAATAGACTTGTTTATATTGTGTGAAAGTTGCATTTTAATCAGAATTTAATGAATCTCTCCACATTACATAGTTCAGTTAACAGCTTTACTAGTCTGTTTTTTCTCTATTGGCTACTTGCTAAGTCACTTCCGTCATGTCTGAGTCTATATGACCACAAGGACTGTACCTACCAGGATCCTCTGTCCATGGGATTCTCCAGGCAAGAATACTGGAGTGTTTTGCCATAACCTCCTCCAGGGGATCTTCCTGACTCAGGGATAGAACCTTCATCTCTTAAGTCCCCTGCATTGGCAGGCGGGTTCTTTACCACTAGGACCACTTGGGAAGCATCTCTTTTTCTAAGTTGTCTCTAAATCAGGCATGGTTGGCTTGGACCAGCAAATACACAATCTCTGATTAATATATTAGAATGAAAAATTCCCTATTAAAGATGATAGAGGTAGAAACTCTTGTCATTCAAAAGCATAATATGTTTATCTACCAATCAATGCACTCTGTCTTTATGTAAGTTTGGTAGTCCTTTATGAGAATGTGAAGGAAGAGTTGAAGGAAAGGTCATTCAAATCCATGTGCACTTAGCAAATTTGGGCAAAAGTTCTTTGTTACATTTTACATTTCTAATAAAACTACTGTTTTTGCTTATATTTATAAAAGCTGAGTTACATAAAATTTATCATGTGCTTAAAAATTAAAGATTTCAAATCAAAGATTAAAAAATTTCTTTTATATGTAGTATAAGATACCTAGAGGAGAGGGAATCTCTAGGACATAAGGGAAACAGCAGCAGCAATGGCAAGAGAACTCATTCTTAATGGCTCAGGGGTGTAGGGCATGGGCAAAAATGTAACTTGACTGAAATACAGGCTGTTTCTTGGGTTTAAAATGTCCGTAATGGCCATTAATATGAGAATTTCCTAATTGAGGCTCATGTATTCTTCATGAAATAGATAATCTGGAATACTTGGGCTTCCCTGGTAACTCAGTTGGTAAAAAAATCCACCTGCAAAGTAGGAAACCTGGATTCGATCCCTGGGTTGGGAAGAGTCCCTGAAGAAGGGAAAGGCTACCCACTCCAGAATTCTGGCCTGAGAATTTCATAGACTGTGTAGTCCATGGGTTCATAAAGAGTCTGACATGACTAAGTGACTTTCACATAGCTGCCATTAATATGAAAATTGCCTAATTGAGGGTCATGGATTCTTCATGAAATAGATAATCTGGAAAACTTAATGGTTGCTGTGTAATGGGAGCATGAAAATGGGATTCATGATCTTGTAAGGGGTCACAACAACCAACCAAATAGTACTTGCAGATGTGAATACTGTAAACTATCAATAATACATCACTTAAAGTACATCTCTCTGTTTCAAAAATTTTATATAACTATGCTGTGACTTCTAATAGGGGGTACAGTTCTCAGAGCTTTATGAGATGATGTTCCTGGTTTATAATCTTCAATTTGTTGTTCAGTCACTAAGTTATCCCTGACTCTTTACCATGCCATGAACTGCAGTACACCAGGCTTCCCTGTCCATTATCTCCCAGAGCTTGCTCAAGCTCATGTCCATCAAGTCAGTGATACCATTCAACCATGTAACCCTCTGTCATCCTCTTCTCCTCCTGCCCTCCATCTTTCCCATCATCAAGGTTTTTTCCAATGAGTCAGTTCTTCCCGTCAGGTGGCCAAAGTACTGAAACTTCAGCTTCAGTATCAGTTCTTTCATTGAATATTCAGGGTTGATTTCCTTTAGGATGGACTGGTTTGATCTCCTTGAAGCCCAAGGGACTCTCAAGAGTCTTCTCCAACATCACAATTAAATGGCATCAATTCTTTGGCCCTCAGCCTTCTTTATGGTCCAACTCTCACATCCATACATGACTACTGGAAAAACCATATCTTTGACTGGATGGACATTTGTTAGCAAAGTGATGTCTCTGTTTTTAATAAGATGTCTAGGTTTGTCATAAGCTTTCTTCCAAAAAGGCAGTTGTCATTCAATTTCATGGGTGCAGTCACCATCAGCAGTGATCTTGGAGCCCAAGAAAATAAGATCTGTCACTGCTTCAATTGTTTCCTCCATCTATTTGCCACAAAGTGATGGGACGAGATGTCATCATCTTCGTTTTTTGAATGTTGAGTTTTAGGCCAATTTTTTCACTCTCTTCTTTCACCTTCATCAAGAGGCTCTTTAGGCCCTCTTCACTTTCTGCCATTAAGGTGGTATCATCTGCATATCTGAGGTTATTGATATTTCTCCCAGCAATCTTGATTCTAGCTTGTGCTTCATACAGTTCAATATTTCAAATGATGTACACTGCATATAAGTTAAAGAAACAAGGTGACAATACACAGAGTTGATGTACTCATTTTCCAATTTTGAACCAGTCCATTGCTCCATCTCTGGCTCTAAATGTTGCTTCTTGGTCAGCATGCAGATTTCTCAGGAGGCAGGTAAGGTGGTCTGATATTCTCATCTCTTGAAGAATTTTCCACAGTTTGTTGTGATCCACACAGTCAAAGGCTTTAGCCAAATCAATGAAGCACAGTGGATATTTTTCTGGAATTCTCTTGCTTTTTCCTATGATCCAACAGATGTTGGCAATTTGATCTCTGGTTCCTCTGCCATTTCTAAATCCAGCTGGTACATGTGGAAGTTTTCACTTAACGTACTGTTCAAGCCTAGCTGAATGATTTTGAGCATTACCTCACTAGTATCTGAAATGAGTACAGCTGTTCAATAATTTGAACATTTTTGGCATTTCCTTTCTTTGGGATTGGAATGAAAACTGACCTTTTCCAGTCTTGTGGCTGTTGTGGACAACTCAACAAACAAAAATGTTGTCAAGTTTTCCAAAATTGGGAGCATATTGAGTGCAGCACTTTAATAACATCATCTTTTAGGATTTTAAATAGCTCAGCTGGAATTTCATCATCTCTACTAGGTTTGTTTGTAGTAATGCTTCCTAAGGCACACTCAACTTCACACTGCCGGATTCTAGCTCTAGGTGAATAATATCACCATTGTGATTATTTGGGTCATTAAGACCTTTTTTATATTGTTTTTCTGTGTATTCTTGCCATGTCTTCTTAATCTCTTCTGCTTCTGTTAGGTCCTTGCCATTTCTGTCCTTTATTGTGCCCATCTTTGCATGAAGTGTTCACTTAGTATCTCTAATTCTCTTGATGATATCTTTACTCTTTCCCAATCCATTGTTTTCCTCTTTATTTTCATTGTTCTCTTAAGAAAGCTTTCTTATCTTTCCTTGCTATTCTTTAGAACTCTGCATTCAGTTGGTTATATCTTTCTTTTTGTCCTTGTCTTTCATTTCTCTTTTTTCTTAGCTATTTTAAGGCCTCTTCAGACAACCATTTTGGCTTCTTGCATTTATTTTTCTTGGGATGGTTTTGATCAATGCCTCCTGTCCAATGTTGTGAACCTCTGTCCATAGTTCTTCAGGCACCCTGTCTATGAGATCTAATCCCTTGAATCTATTTGTCACTTTCACTGTATAATCATAAGGGATTTGATTTGGGTCATACCTGAATGGCCTAGTGGTTTTCCCTTACTTTCTTTGAATCTAGGTCTCCTAGGGGATTTTTTTTACCATCTGAGTCACCAAGGAAGACTTTAAGAGATGGAGAGTGAAGAGAGGCAGGTTGTACAGGAGTTCTAACATGTTAGTCACTCTGTTATATGACTCTTTGTTACCCTATGGACTATAGTTTGTCAGGCGCCTCTATCCAAGTAATTCTCCAGGCAAGAATACTTAAGTGGGTAACCATTCCCTTCCATAGGGGATCTTCCCAACTCAGGGATCAAACCTGGGTCTTCTAAATGGCAGGCAGAATTTTCTCCATCTGAGCCACCAGGGAAGCTCAATGTTCAGTTGGGCACAAATAAAATTTTCCACTTCTTAGATTACTTTTTTCATTGACACAACGTTATGAGTCCTGATGATACTCTTCTAAAGGGCTTCCTAAAAAAAAAAGGAGAAATTACTCAGTCATGTCTGACTCTTTGTGACCACATGGACTGTAGCCTACCAGGTTCCTCTGTCATGGGATTTTCCAGGCAAGAGTAATGGAGTGGGTTGCCATTTCCTTTTCCAAGGGATCTTCCAGACCCAAGGATTGAACCTGGGTCTCCTGCATCACAGGCAGAGCCTTTACTATCTGATCCACCAGGAAGCCCTGGGTTTGATAACCTTGGTGCAGCTGACATGTAGTTCAGATCAATTTTTTGTTTTGGGGTAATTTTCTGCATTGTAGAAGGTTTAGCAACATTCTTCTTTTCTAAACATTGGATGTCAGTAGTTTTTCTTGTGTTGGCAATGAAAAATATATTCAGGTATCACCAAATATCTCCTGGATGTGAAAGGAATAGCACACCACCTCAGTTGCTAAACATTGTTGTACAGTTTTATGCAGCAGGAAAAAAACAAACAAACAGTTTTTAATGTATAAGAATTGATAGTTTTATGAGTTAATCCAAATGTGCAGAATAAATTGCTTATAAAAGGGAATCATTTTTCAATAGAAATTAACCAGATAAAAGAGATGGAGAAGGGCACTCAAGATAGTTTGTACAAAAATCACAGAAGCCTGTGAGATATGGTGAGGCTGTATATCAATAAACATTTATCACATATAAATCAGTTCATAAGCAGAAATGATGGTTAATATAAAGGATTGAATATTACATGTGAAGTTAGTATTTTAAACCATTTAATTTTTCATTTTGGGGTTGAAGAATAGGTTTCTGTAGAAGATAAAAAAATATCATCTGCTGGGAAGTTAATTAATGGCTTGAAAAACGTGGTAGCTAAGTGTAAATGGATCTAGTCACAAACACACTTGTGACAGTGCATAAATATATCGTAAAGTAATGTGGTACAGCAAAAGAATAATAAGAATGGAAAATATGCAAAACTCATTGTCTTATGTAGCAGAAATTAGAGGAGATGAGGTTAAAAGTGTGTGGTTTGAGATTTACAGCAATGAATGACAAAAGACAAGCTGAAAGACACTCTGTGTGTTTAGAAACTGGATAAAGATATCTTAAACTCTTGAAATTCATAAGCCTGGGTAAATATACTCAGTCATTTTATAGCACAAAATCTGAATTATTAGTATTCCTTACAACTCCAATTTTAAATCAACCTAAATCCCAGGATCTAAAAGATTTAAGGAATCCAGGACTCTAATCCCATACTCTCTACAATCTCAGGAATATTTCCTCTTGAAAGTCTCCACTGATCTCATTCATCCACTGATCTCTGTCTCAAGTACTCCAGTGAATACAGAGGACTCTTTTTGTTTTCTGAAATAGCTTATCATGTTTTAGGAAAGCTCCAGATGACAAATAGATATTCTTTAAAATGAACCTTAAATTGCCTCTTTTTAAAAATTTTAAAGTCTCAAATATATGCTCCAATGATACACATTAGCCATGGGTCATGGCTGTCAATTGTCAAAAATCTGAAGCCACTCAAAGGAATTTAAATCCTGGATGGTCCTACTTAGCTTTGCCTGCCCTGTACTCAGTTATGAAATTTTACATTGTCTAGTTTCTTTATTATAAAGAAATATCATGGATAGAAACAAATTATGATGTGATTGTATTACATGATATAATCCATCTAAATATTTGGAAGGAATCATAAGGTGCATTGATCTGTCAATAAATGCCAGCTATTAATCAATTAATTTATCTTTTTCTCACAAATATCTTGAGATATTAAATGAGTCCTTTATGTGAAAGAGCATTTCTACAGAATTACTTGATGGGTATCTTTTTTCCTGCATTTTTTCCAGTCTGAGCATGTTTAATTTCCTGACCTTTTAACAAACAGGCTTTCCATTCATCTATCAACACAGATATTCTCCAAAAATCTTTCTTTTTTCAAACTTGCTTTACAACTTGTCACCAAGTGTAGCATTAACTGATTAAAAAATGCTGTGAAAAACATGGGATACATCTCCCTAGTGATTGAATACTCAACTACTATAAGACTGTATAGCTTTTTTTTTTTTTCATCCTGGAACTATATTGGATGACATGGCATACACATTCTTTTTGAAACCAACCCTTCAGTTTTTCATAATCAGTGCTGAATCTCTATCCACAATGACTTACCAGGGATCATCTGTGATAATACACAAAGAAGCCATAAAGGATAAAATGTTCTAACGTTTCAGATGTGAAGAGTGAATGTTTTATACTATAGGATGCACCTGGGGACTGGTTTTCACAAATCTCTAGTGCGTGTTAAATTTCACTGGGGACAAGGATGGAAAAGAAAGCACACTATCATTCAGAACATACAAGATTTTTTTCTCTAATAGTTGGTTTAGCATCTAAAAATAACTCTCAAACTTTGGTTTTATTTTAGGACTGGGAACCAAAATGAGCCTCTTTTTTAAAATTCTTAAGAAAAGACAGTGCTGAAGACCAGACAAAACAAATCAGTGACATTTATTTACAAAAATAATGGGACAATAAAGGTAAATAAAAACAGCTTGAGATATTCAAACTAGTCAGCATAGACATACTGACAGAGAAATAAAATAATATGTTTTTAATCTAATTCTATATTTCTTATTTAAGGTCACTGACTTATTTAGGGTCCTAATAGGTGCTGACTTTGGAACATTCACCTCAGAGCCTCAGTTAAATTTCTGAGTTTCTTCCATGCAAGAGCTGATTACACAAATCTTTCCAGTATCCAAATTATCTCTCTCCAAGTTGTTCCAGTCATATTCAGAATTATTATGAAAGGATTGTATATATTTTCACAAATTGATATCAACTTCCCAACCTGAAACTGTTATTTATGACAGGTATTTACTAGCTTGAAAGAAGACTTTGTGCCTTCCAATAGGATTTTAAGCTTTAATATTATGAAAGGAATAAACTTTGATTCATTGAAGAATGCAAGAAAGAGGCTAAAAACCCTGGATTACCTGATGACCTGACTTGAAGTCACTCTGGTTTTGTCCTGTGTCATTGGGTCAGACCCCATTCAGTAGTCCTGTTCCCTTTGAATTAAGACTCTCTGACCACATCCTCATATTCAACTGCCATAAACTTATCATCCTCCCAGAGAAAGCAATGGTATAGGATCGAGGGCAGTTATATGAAGGAACCCAGCTCAGCCAGGGTCAGGGTGTGTGTACATCTTTGCATCTGGACACTCAGTGATTCATATCAGCAGATTGAAATCAGCCATAGCTGAGGATTTGTACCAGAAAAAAAAAAAAAAAAAACACAAAACCAGTGCACATCATCAAATAAAAAGAAATAAATTTAAATGAAATCTGGGGAATATAAATCTAAAGGGTCTAGACATGCTTATACTTTTTGCGAATTTTTTGAATAAAGATGGACATCCTTACCAAGCAGAGAGAGAAGAGGACTATAGATAAGATGGCCAGAGATCTGCTTCCTGGTGCAAGAGTAGACTCAGGTACCTCATGCAATAGAATATCATTCAAGTATGAAAGTAAATGAAATTATTATTTATGCTACAACTCAAATGAATCTTGAGAACATTATTCTAAGTCAAAGAAACCAGACTCAAAGGCCAAATATTGTTTCATTTCACTTACATAAGATGTCCAGAGATGAGAAATCACAGACACAGAAAGTCAATTAATGTGTGCCATGAAATGGGGTTGGAGAATGGGGAGTGGCTGCTAAGGGAGATGGAGTATCTTTATTAAGTGTACTGGAATTTGATAGTAGTGATAATTGCACAGGTTTTTGGATATGTCAAAAACCAGAGATTAATACTCTCTAAAGAGTGTGCTATATGGTATGAAAATTATATCTCAATAAATAAAAAAACTTACTTAGTATGGTATACGCAGACCATACAGGAAAAAAATATTAGATATATGCTTTTAAATTTAGGATATATCAAATAAATGTGGTGACGCGATTTTGTGACCGACAACACAGCTTAACTCAGGTGTAATTGTTAAATATTCATTCTGCAGAGAAAGTTTATATGGGAATTCTGGCTTTTTATTCAATTTTCTGTAAACCTTAAACTCTCTAAAAAGTAAAGGAAATTAATTGAAACTAATTTAATAGTAGAAAAAAATCATCATTCAACAAATAGTAAAACATTAAATGACTAAGTTATTTCAGTTTGGAACAACTCTTCCTTCATACATCTTCATTAGGAAACCATTTAAATTATTCTATTGTGAGAATAAATGTTCATTATGAAAAGTTTGGTAGAATTTTTTGTGTATTTATTTTCTAAATCCTTCATGCAATATACATTTATTCATATTTAAAATGTAATATGTATGTGTAAGTCAGGAGTATACAAATAGATTACACATGTGACATATATGAAAAAAGAAGTTACACACAGAAAAAATGAAGAGGTGCTGTGATGCATGCTATGAGCGCTATTAGGAGACGTAGAGAAAAAAAATAAGGAAAATGGCTAAGTTTCTTAGAGGAAACATTTAACTAAATTCTAAATGTAGGACAGAAGTCAGCTAGGCAAAAAATACATGTTTGCATACAAAATATCAGGAATAAGATACAGATGCATCAAGTACTTTATGTTGAAAATATAACAGTGTTTAAATGAAAACTGCCAGCAAATGAAAGATGAAAAACCTAGTATTTTATTTTTCATAAGATCATATGTAAGACTAAAAAAAAAGAATAGATAGTGACTAATGGAGAGAAGATAAATTATTTGAGGATACTTTAGAGATACATACTAAGATCAGATGATTGGTTAGGTGTACAATGTCAAAGGTACACCTTTGGTACAATTGTTGCTACAATGTTGGTACATTGTTGGTACAGTGCCAACATCAAAGATAAATGATGCTTCTTGATTGGTTGACTGAGTGAATAATGGCAGCCATTGCTAAATTGAGATATTTAAAGAACAATGCTTAATACAAACACATCTTACATTGATGTACAGAATTTGTCAAGAGTATTGTAAGAAGCTTCCTTATACAATTTACCCAGATTTATATATTTTTTTTTTTTTTTCTCAATTTTGCTTTACCACTGAACAATTCAATAGTTATATGGATAGATATATGATAGTTAGACAACTTTTATGAAGTGTTTATGAGGAAGGAAAGTTATGACCAACCTAGATAGCATATTGAAAACAGAGACATTACTTTGCCAACAAAGGTCCGTCTAGTCAAGGCTATGGTTTTTCCTGTGGTCATGTATGGATGTGAGAGTTGGACTGTGAAGAAGACTGAGTGCTGAAGAACTGATGCTTTTGAACTGTGGTGTTGGAGAAGACTCTTGAGAGTCCCTTGGACTGCAAGGAGGTCCAACCAGTCCATTCTAAAGGAGATCAGTCCTGGGTGTTCTTTGAAAGAATGATGCTAAAGCTGAAACTCCAGTACTTTGGCCACCTCATGCGAAAAGTTGACTCATTGGAAAAGACTCTGATGCTGGGAGGGATTGGGGGCAAGAGGAGAAGGGGACGACAGAGGATGAGATGGCTGGATGGCATCACTGACTCCATGGACGTGAGTCTCAGTGAACTCCGGGAGTTGGTGATGGACAGGGAGGCCTGGCGTACTGCGATTCATGGGGTCGCAAAGAGTCAGACACGACTGAGTGACTGAACTGAACTGAACTGATGAGTAAATTTGAGACATAATGTTCTTTTGCTCCTAAATATTTAAATGTGCTTTCCTAGGAAAAAATAGTCTACTGCCTAACTGTAGTATTATAAACAGTATCAGGACATTTAGCACTGAAGTAATATTATAACCTAAGTATTAGTCCATATCTGAGGTTAAAAATAATTCAAAGACCTATATGTATATTTTTCTTCCCCAAAATTCAATTCAGGATTATATAATGCATTTTATATTCATGTCTCCTTAGACTTCTTCAACCTACAGCAATTCCTCAGACTTTTTGCCTTTGTCCTTTGTTTTGTTTCATTTTTGAGGATTCACTTACTTTATATTTTAAACTTTATATTAAAGTCTAATATAAGTACAGAAATTATACTTTGTACAGCTTATGTGGTTTTTTGCAAAGGATACATAAATGTGTAACAACCCAACTGAGGTTTAGAACATTATTTTCACCAAGAAGCTCCTTCCTGAATTGGTCATTACATCACCATTTCTGCAAGAAAAGGAAAGGACTTATGTTCAGTATTTACTCTTTTATGTTTCTTAATTTCTTTACCCAGATACAGTATATGAATCTATGTCACATAGCTGTCATGCCAGATTATGAAAACTGACTTATGATGGCAAATTAAAAACAATAAAAATTAAATAGAAAACTAAAAAATTTCAATAACATAGATTTTTTGTAGTTTTATTTTGTTTTGAAATTTTGTTACCATGCACAAAGAGAAAAGCTTGGTTGCATTATTCATAACAAATTTTATGAACAGAATATTTTTACCATATGCATAAGAATGTGCTTAATCTTTGCACCATAGACAAGTAGATTGAGAAATGGAGGGAACACCAAGTAAATGCTAGAAATGAGGATGTGGATGTAAGGTGAGATGTGAGAACCAAACCTATGTCAAAGAAGGAGAAGAAGGCAGGGAGGTAGAGTTGGAAGAAGACACCAATATGAGCGATGCAGGTATTGTAAGCTTTCAACCTTGCCTCCTTCTGGATCAAAAGAAAAAGCTGTGATAAATATACACAGGACAGGGGCACCCTCGCGTGTAATAAATGCTGCTGGGCTGCAAACCCTGGGGACTACTTGGCTGGCAGAGTTTGCTCTCCCTCCCTCTCTACCCTAACATTTTGGGGTGGGGAGAAGAATTATTAAAAAAAAAAATATATATATATATATATACACAGGACAATGTAATGAATGTAAGGCCAAACCCTGCACAGTGAAGTTCAGTTCACTCAGTCATGTCCGACTCTTTGCACCCCATGAACTGCAGCATGCCAGGCTTCCCTGTCCATCACCAGGTCCCAGCGTTTACCCAAACTCATGTCCATTGAATCAGTGATGCCATCCAACCATCTCATCCTCTGTTGTCCCCTTCTCCTCCTGCCTTCAATCTTTACCAACATCAGGGTCTTTTCAAATGAGTCAGCTCTTCGCATCAGGTGGCCACATATTGGAGTTTCAGCTTCAACATCAGTCCTTCCAATGAACACTCAGGACTGATTTCCTTTAGGATGACTGGTTGGATCTCATTGCCATCCAAGGGACTCTCAAGAGTCTTCTCCAACACCACAATTCAAAAGCATCAATTCTTCGGCGCTCAGCTTTCTTTAGAGTCCAACTCTCACATCCATACATGACCGCTGGAAAAACCATAGCTTTGTTGGTAAAGTAATGTCTCTGCTTTAGAATATGCTATCTAGGTTGCTCATAACTTTCCTTCCAAGGAGTAAGTGTCTTTTAATTTCATGGCTGCAATCACCATCTTCAGTAATTTTGGAGCCCAGAAAAATAAAGTTTGACACTGTTTCCACTGTTTCCCCATCTATTTGCCATAAAGTGTTGGGACCAGATGCCATGATTTTAGTTTTCTGAATGTTGAGCTTTAAGCCAACTTTTTTTCACTCTCCTCTTTCACTTTCATCAAAAGACTCTTTAGTTCTTCTTCACTTTCTGCCATAAGGGTGATGTCATCTGCATATCTGAGGTTTTTTTGATATTTCTCCCAGCAATCTTGATTCTGGCTTGTGCTTCCTCCAGCCCAGCATTTCTCATGAGGTACTCTGCATATAAGTTAAATAAGCAGGGTGACAATATCCAGCCTTGGCGTACTCCTTTTCCTATTTGAAACCAGTCTGTTGTTCCATGTCCAGTTCTAATTGTTGCTTCCTGACCTGCATACAGGTTTTTCAAGAGGCAGGTCAGGTGGTCTGGTATTCCTATCTCTTTCAGAATTTTCCACAGTTTATTGTGGTCCCACACAGTCAAAGGCTTTGGCATGGTCAATAAAGCAGAAATAGATGTTTTTCTGGAACTCTCTTGCAACAGTGAAAGCCAAAAAAAACCATAGATTCTGTTGACCCAGAAATTTCCTGCAATCAGTTTCACAATGGCCATATGCTCACATTAGGGGTGGGAATGACTCTTGTATGGTAAAATTATAACTAGAACTTTATAAATATTAGGCACCAGATTATTTCAGGTGGCGCTAGTGGTAAAGAACCTGCTTGCCAATGTAGGAGATATAAAGAAGCAGGTTCAGTCCCTTGGTTGGGAAGATCCCCTGGAGGAGGAAATGGCAACCCACTTCAGTACTCTTGCCTGGATAATCCCATGGACAGAGGAGCCCATCAGGCAACAGTCCATAGGGTCTCAGAGATGGACACAACTGAAAGCGACTTAGCACACATGCAGACACAAGAATGGTAGCCTGGAGTGGTACCACAGCCTTGATTTGGGGTAACTAAAGGGATGGGTGAAGATGGCAATATGTCTCAGTGGATGGTGACTTAGTGGTCCAGGGCCATGGCAAGCAGAAAACCACCTCTATGCACTGAAATGTGTGAATAAGCACTTTTGAGGCAATCAGAAATCAAAATAAATCTGTTACATGAAACCAGAAGATTCCAAGCATCTTGGGCACAATGCTGGTACAAAGGGCAATATCTGTGACTCCTAGCATGCCTAGGAAAATGTTCATGGCCTCATGGAAACTGTGTTCTGATTTGATAATGATAAACAGCAGGAAATTTCTAATCATAGGAATGAGATACATGACACAGAATGGAGTTCCAATCCAGCACTGCACAGACTCTAGGCCTGGGATCCCTATTAGGGTCAACACAGAAGACATGAAGACTGTGATGTTGGAAATGGACATAGTGTCCTTGGGTCTTCTGATGCAAATAAATGTTTTTCAGTTAAAGCTACTTCTTCTTTTTCTACCTTTTATTTTCACCCAAAGTCAACATATTGAGTCCTGATTTTATATAAATCTGAGATCATATCATCCATCTAATTTACATATCTAAAGTATTAAAGAAAGATCCAAAGATGTACATCACTCTTTTTAAGAAAGATATCCCATAAGTAGAAATCCACAGTTCTTGTACCACAGTAAAATCTTTTATACAATATTTTAAAACCAGCAAAACAACTAAGGTAGAAAATAAACTTCTGACTTGACTGTTTTAATTTCATACCTTTGGACCAAAAAATAGAGTTAATAATTTTTCTTGAAAATTTTATTTTAATCAAAGTTTGATGAATTTCTCCACATTCTACTTAATTGCTTTGCTACTGTTTTTTGTCAGTTGTCTCTAAATCAGAAAGAGTTGGTTTGGACCAGCAAATACTCAGACTTCTGACCAATATATGAGAGTGAAAAGTTTACTATGAAAGAGAATAGAGATATAAATACTTTTGACCCAAAGTTTTATATATATATATATACATATATACCTCAAACTATACTATCTGTCCCTATTAAGACAGAATATTCTTCAGGAGAATGTGAATGAAGAGTTTAAAATAAAGGTTATTGAAATCCATAAAGATTTAGTGAATTTGGGCTAAAGTTATTGCTTTGGTTTAAATTTCTAGTCCCCTTTATTTTTTCCTCATAATTCTAATAGAGCTCTTAAATCCAAATGCTTTTACCCTTAGTTGATTAAAAAAAGTTTAAGAAGACTTTATATTACAAAGAGATAACAGAAATCTATTTTCCCAGCTGCATGTCTCATGTAAAACAGAGAAACTCATTCTTTAAACTCATTCAAATACTCAAGGATGGATCATGACAAATCTGTAAACCGACTGAAATAGAGCCTTGTTTTGTGGGTTTAAACAGTTGGAAGCAGAAAACACTATAAGATCAATAACAAATCAATAGAGGATATCCATTCATTTGAAATAGATAATCTGGAATACAGAACTGACTTGAACCAAAAAACTTTTAACAAAAAATGAAGAAATGTGGATATGTTCCTTGGCCGGAAACATAGAATAACAACCAAAAAGGAGGAGAGCCATTGGGACAGATGACAGTTTTGTTGTGAGACTAAAGAAAATTCCTGTCTGTCTCAAGAGTTCACCACCTGCCTAAAACTGCTGGGGTTAAGAAAAGTATGAATTTTTTCCATTAATCACTGCATTATTTGTTAAATGCATCAAACAATCAAATAATCCTCAATTTGGATGCCTTTTTATAATTTTACCTGTAAAATGGAGATCTCTTTTTTATTGAGAACAAGACTGAAATAAAGAGGCATTTATGTCATAATCCAGAGGCCTTTGTCCAATGAATAGTTGATAAACAGAGAAGATTCTGCCTGAGACTTGTGATGGCTGAAAATGCCAAGTAAAAGGAAGAGCCCTAATTTTAATGAGGGAGAAAGGTTATTTTGGTATATAAAAATGAATGGCAGGTGGAGCAGATTTGAAGGAAGTTTGATGTCTTCACTGATTATTATTGAAAAAATGGTAATCCTCACTGCTCTTCCCAGTTGTTATAATTAATAAATTATTTGAAAAGAAACTTTTTGAGAAAGTTCAGAAATAATTGCTCCAGGTGAAAAAACCACTAGATATTCAGGCAAAGATAAATGAAATTTCTTTGATTATAATATGGAAACACTAATATTTTTAATCATGGATGTCATTTTAGAATCCATGGATATAATTATGGAATGAGAGTTCGTGAAATTAAAAAAAAAAGAGAGGGAAAAGAATTCATCCCCTTGGAAAAGAAATGTGCTTGATCTGTTAATGCCATTTTCTTTCTCCTTTCTATAATAAAATCTATTGAAAAGAAGAAAACTGAGTATGTATAAACTCTGTAAAGATTGCCATCTGAATGCAGGATTTTTGGAATTGCAAGAAAATTTCATCTACTCTTTAATTCTCAGTGGCATTGAGGAGAAGAAATATGGAATATACAACAGAATGGCACATTAATTAACTATCTCTTCAAGAAAATCAGAGACTACCAATTGCTATTTCTGTCCCAAGATGGTAATAAAGGACAGAAATTGTTGGACCTAACAGAAGCAGATTCAAGACAAAGAAATGCAATTTGGAGAAACAGTTTCATGTTTGTAGATATTCTGATAATCTAGGATGTTTTTCACTGACCTACCCTGACATCCTGGATGAATTCAAATAGCTAGCTCCAAAGGAGTGTAGAAGCTCTTTCAGTGATGGAGGTTTTGTTATTTGGTTGAAATGGATTGTAGAGTCCCATGAAAATGATGTTCAATTTGGATAATCAGGATTAAGACACAGGATATTTTTTCTTCATTTTTTTTTCCAATTTAATGTATTCTTTAGCATGTTTATAAATATAACTTTTATCCTTCAGGAAAAAAAAAAAAAAGATTTAGTGAATTTGGGCTAAAGTTCATTGCTACAGTTTACATTTCTAGTAAACCTTATATTTTTGCCTATAATTCTGAAAGTTTAAATCCTTAACGTTTTTGCCCTTACATTAGATTTAAAAATTCCATAATAACTGTAATGTATATTACAGATACATAGAGGGAGCAATTGACTGTGTGGCAAGAGAATCAACTGTGGAAATGTAAAGAGATGTAATCCCAGACTATTCTTAAAGACTCAAGGATATAGGAACATGTGTAAATACTTAACTTGACTGGAATAGAGCTTTGTTTTGTGGGTTTAAACAGTTCAAAGTTACCAATTTATAAACTTATCTGGATAATTTAGGCACTTGGAAGAAACACAAGCTGGAATCAAGATTGCTGGGACTGTATCAATCACCTTAGGACTGCAGATGACACAGGCTTCTCCGCAGAAAGGATTCTCCAGGCAAGAACTGATAAGAATTTGGGCTTATCAGTTCTTAATGAAATAGATAATCTGGAATACTTGCGTCATTCTTGTGAACCCACACATAAAGAATTAATAGAAAATGAAGAAATGCAAGGATATGTTCCTTAAAAGGAGTTAAAATCAGAATAGAAATAGAAGACTGAGGATTGACATTGGGAATAATTGAGCAGAGACTACCAAGAAATTGAGGAATTTGTGATCATTTATCAATTCACTGAGAACTAATTTTTATGAAAACCTGGGTCATGAATTATATTAATATTTTTTTTTCTGATCAAAAGCATTACTTGTTAAATGTTAAATGTGACAGAAATTTCAATCAAATAATCCTCAAAACTTTGGAGAAATGTTTATAATTCTGAGAAAATAAAGCTAGCTTATTTCTTTCTTTCATAGACTCTCCAATAAAGTTGCTTTATGTCAGTAATCTCATGAGAAGCAAATCCTACAATGAATAGTCAATAAATCGTGCAATAATGCAGGAAGCAGCTGTGGTTCGTGCTGCTAAAATGCAAGTAAAAGAATGAAGAGGTAATTTTAATGTAGGATTTGAGCATGATCTGACAAGTACAGAGAGAGGAATAGCAGGTGGGAAGTATGTAAGTGAATACAAGGATGATGGGATGGGTTGATTATTATTGAAAAAAATGGTAATGAAAAACTATGAAGATAAATTTGGGAGTGAAGAGACTTACTCACCAACTGTTGGGAGCTGGTTCTGCTCTAACTAGATACATGAAGAGTACTGTCATTTTCATATCACTATCACCCATGGCTTGGAACTCCTCAGCTTGTCTTATCCTTTGCAGAATGTGTCCTGAAATACCTCTTCCTTTTACCTGTACCTTTGTAACTGCACCTAGTCAACATCAGGAACTTTAATTATGTGGTGTTGGGCCATCTTCCATGGGTGCCCATCTCTGAGATAACCTTTTATGCTTTTCTTTTTTATGTGAAATACAGAAATCCCTCATTTTTTGTAGGTCTGTCTGAGATAATGTTTTTGCATTTATTCTCCAGTAAAACTCACAAGAAAATCTGTGTTATTCTGGGGTATACATCAATTTATTCAGCTTGAATTAAAACAAAAAGCTGCTAGCTACTGATTTTAATGTTTTCTAATGGAATTGTGAAAAGGAGGAGTTATAAACACAAAATGAGGCATTTATTACCCACTAGCTAAAGACACAGGGTTTTTAATCATGCCTACTTGGGTTATTTGGACCTCAGTTCAGTTCTGTCATTCAGTCATGTCCAACTCTTTGAGATCCCATGAATTGCAGCACACCAGGCCTCCTGTCCATCACCAACTTCTGGAGTTCACCCAAACTCATGTCCATTGAGTCAGTGATGCCATCCAGCCATCTTATCCTCTGTCGTCCCCTTCTCCTCCTGCCCCCAATCCCTCCCAGCATCACAGTCTTTTCCAATGAATCAACTCTTCGTATGAGGTGGCCAAAATATTGGAATTTCAGCTTTAGCATCAGTCCTTCCAAAGAACACAGAGAACTGATCTCCTTGAGAATGGACTGGTTGGATCTCCTTGCAGTCCAAGGGACTCTCAAGAGTCTTCTCTAACACCACAGTTCAAAAACATCAATTCTTTGGCATTCAGGTTTCTTCACAGTCCAACTTTCACATCCATACATGACTACTGGAGAAACCATAGCCTTGACTAGACAGACCTTTGTTGGCAAAGTAATGTCTCTGTTTTTGAATATGCTATCTAGGTTGGTCATAACTTTCCTTCCAAGGAGTAACCGTCTTTTAATTTCATGACTGCAGTCATCATCTGCGGTGATTTTGGAGCCCCAAAATATAAAGTTTGATACTGTTTCCCCATCTATTTCCCATGAAGTGATGGGACCAAATGCAATATCCCTGAAATCATTGCTACAACTTTCAGATAATTCCTTACCATTCTCCACCTCCACACCACACACAGGCTAAGTACAGAGATTTAATTTTAATAGGCTGAGGGTTTTTTTTAATTAATTAATTTATTTTAATTGAAGGCTAATTACTTTACAATATGGTGGCTTTTTATTAATACATCAACATGAATCAGCCATGGGTATATACATGTGTCCCACTGTCCTGAAGCCCTCTCCCACCTCCCTCCTCACCCCATCCCTCCCAGAGCACCATAGGCTGAATTTCTTTTCTGTTTTTCTCATTGACAAATAAGTATAAAGTCTATTTAAATGCAAACATATTCTATACTAATGAATTCTATTTAAATAGAATTCCTTCTATGTGACCCTTCCTTTTAATGAGGCAATTCTGATATGAGTTTTATGTTCCATTCACTATTGAAAGTGGCATATTGAACTCTCCTACTATTTTTGTGTGGCTGTGTATATCTCCCTTTAGTTATACTGAATGCTTCCTTCACATATTTGGGGTCTCTAGTATTTATAATGTATTTTCATAGTGAATTCTCCGTTTTAATATTATGTGATGTCTTTGCTTTTAAGTGAATTTTTTTTTTTTTTTTGCCATGCTCTGCAGCTTACAAGATCTTAATTCTCAGCATGCATGCTTAGTTGCTCAGTCTTGTCTGACTCTTTGCTACCCCATGGAATATAGCCCAGAGATTAACCCCATGGACTTTAGATTATAGGCTCCTCTGTCCTTGGAATTTTCCAAGCAAGAATACTGGAGCCGGGTTGCCATTTCCTCCTCTAGGATCTTCCCAACCCAGGGATCAAACCCACATCTCCTGTGTCTCCTGCATTGGCTGGGGATTCTTTACCACTGAGCCACCTGGGAAGTGCTTAGTTCCCTGACCAGGGACCAAATCCCTGGCCCAAGGCAGTGAAAGTGCTAAGTCCTATCCACTGGACCTACAGGGAACTCATGCTGACAATTTTAGCTAAAAGTTTATTTTGTCTGATAAAAGCATCCCCATACCTGCCTTTTGTTTGCCATTGTCATGAGGTTTCTTCTGCGCATTTACTTTCAGCCTCCATGTGTTCATAATTCTTAAATCCATTGACTCTCTTGTAGATAGTATATAGTTAGATTTAGTTTTTATTTAGTCATATATCTTTTACATATATCTGGTTATCCATTAACAAGTTTTGTAGTCCTTCTCTCACTGTATTTTTTTCACATTTTGGTTCATGATTTATATTTACAGAGCTTTTTAAAGCCAAATACTTTATGGGTCAAATTTATTTCTCCATTATTCAACAAGATGTCATTCCAAAATTTCTTCTGCCTCCATATCTTTAATAGCGTGTTCTGTTTGCTTTATTGTAATAAAGTGTTTCCTTGGTTTATTTCTTTCTTGAACTGTAAATCAGTCCAAAATTAGAAAACGAAATGTCCCTCCCTGTGTACTTGGTTCTTCTTAAAAACTCCCATGAGTCCTCAGTGTTAAAGATTGATTAAAGACAATTTAAACATGATCTCTACCAGTGCAGCATCCTGGGAGAACATGAAGGTGCATGGGCAGAGGAATAGCAAAGAGTAAAGAAAGATCTGAAGTCTTTTTTTGGAAGTCAGTTTCTCCCATGATTTTAGCTCATATTTTAAGATGATATATTAATTCATTCAGGCATCATCATTGTTTACATTGATAATATTGGATTAAACTCTCTATAATGCTGATAGATAATGTTGCTGATAAGATAATGTTATATGTTATCTTAAAGCCTTCAGATTAATTGATCTTGAATACAATTGATAAAAAATAGAGAAATGTTAAATTGTTCATTATACAATGCCATTTTTATTGAAGTTTTAAGAAGTCTCAGGTATTATCCTTGTTCACACAAGTGTAAATAAGACAAAGTTACTGTCCTCTACAAACTTGTGGTAGATGATTTTAAGAATTGGAATTTATTTGTCTCTATTTTTAATTCTACAACTTAAACCTTCAAATTTGGGTAAAACTCAAATTTGGGTTAACATATTAAAATGCCTTTTGAAGGATGTGCTCTATTTAAGTCCTATAATAATTTTGTTTCCTAAAAACATTTTATCTGTGAATAGACCTAATTTATTTTTATAAATCTTTTTTGTGCTTTCTTTCTTATACCACTAATTCCATGTTTACAGAATTTGGTTTCCATCTTATAGGTTTTGTGTTGTTGTCATTGGTATTATTGATTTTACATTATTTTTATATCAGTATTTCAGAAAAAAATAGACAAAAATAGATGTCATTAAAATTTTCAAAATATAGATTCACAAGGAGATATCAGAAAATGAATCATGGCCAGAATTACAGCTAAGTGTTGGATTAACAGTTTGAAGATATGAATGTTTGAGATGATCCTTAGAAGTTATCTGGGATCAACTGCTGTTTTCTACAAGTTACTTATCTGTGCATGTCTAAGTGTTACTCAAGAGAAAGCTCTAGGTTGTAAAGTACAGGGCAAAAACAATAATGGAAACAAGTGGAAATCACAATATAAGAGTTTTTAGAGTAGTAAACCAAAGTTCTTAAGTATTGGATGATTCATTAAGTGTCTCCTTCCATTATGAGTATCTGAGATTTAAAATATTTTTTCAAATGTAGAAATGTGTAGAAGACCTAGCTTTTAGCATATTGATGTTGCTACTTTGAACTAACCTAAATTTTCTTTAGAAAGATCCACTAATGATTAAGATGTTTGGAGCATACAAATATTGTTAGCACATGGTCACGGATTTGTTTGGTCTTCACTCCATAGACGATTGGGTTGAGAAAAGGTGGAACTAACAGGTAAAGGTTAGATAAAAGGATATGAACGTATGGTGGTATGTGAGAACCAAACCTATGTGTGAAGAAAGAGAAGAAGCCAAGGAGGTAGAACTGCAGGAAGACACAAATATGAGTGATGCATGTATTAAAGGCTTTGAATCTTGCCTCCTTCTGGGGCAGTTGAAAGACAGTGATAAAGATCTGAATGTAGGACAAGGTGATAAAGATTATGTCAAATCCTAAGATAGTGAAGGCAACAAATAGACCATAGATCTTGTTGATCCGTATATCTTCAATAGCCAGCTTCACAATGGCCATGTGCTCACAGTAAGAGTGGGAGACAACTGTGGTTCGGTAGAATTTGAGACGATATTTGATTAGTACCAGGCATGGCGCTCCAAGTATGGCAGCCCTGAGTGTCACCCCAACCCCAATGTGAGTCAAGAGTTTTTGGGAGAAGATGCTGGCATGTCTCAAGGGATTACAGATGGCCACATAGCGATCTAGGGCCATCGCCAGCAGGACACCTGATTCAATTCCCTGGAATGAGTGAAGAAGCCACATTTGTAGAAGACATGCTTCAAAAGAAATCTCTATCAAATGAAACCAGAAGATGCCTAACATTTTGGGGAGAATACAAGTGCTAAGTGCAATGTCTGTGGCCCCCAACATAGCGAGAAGAATGTACATAGGACTATGGAGGCTGTTTTCATATTTGATTATCACCAAAATTAGAGTATTCCCAATTACTGCCATAAGGTACATGACACAGAATGGAATCCCAATCCAGCATTGCACTGACTCCAGGCCAGGAATCCCAATGAGTGTTAATACAGAGGGCATGAAGACTGAGCCATTGGGTCCGAGCATGGCGATTTGGTCAGTAGACTCAAGTAGGGATACCGCTGTTTCATCTCCTATTCCCTGTTAAGTCTAAAAAATTAAAAATAAGGACAAATTATTTAAGTAAAACATACTTTAGTTCAATTAGGAGGATACCATTTTATCGGTCCCAATGGCTCCTCTCTAATTTTCAATCTCTTTTTCCAATGTCTTTCAATGATCAATTATGAGATTCTATGTTTCTGCATGCCTTTATCATTTTCAATGAGAAAAATTAACTGGACTGGATAACTTCTTTCTAGTCTTTGAATACTGGAACAAATAAATTCCCTTTAGTTTGTGTTTGCTAATCACCCTCAGTGCTGTCTTTATGACCCGCCAATTCAAATTGAGGGAATAATTCATTTAATTCAAAGTAAAGAATTTCAAAAACTAAACTGTACCTAGATTAGACATGAAGGATCTATACCAGTGGTAAATCATTCTGCTTGATTATAATCAGAAAACAAGTTTAATGAGAATTTTTTTTTCATTTTGAAACTCACTTTTTTTTTTCTAGGTTAGTCTCTTCATGATTGGATCCCTCTGCAATAGACTCTCAGACTGCTTTAAATCTAATTTTTCAAATTTTCAGTATTTTCCTAAAGACAAGCTCTACATCTTTACCTTCTGTTTCTTAAACTCTGATAAGATAAATCCATTAATTTTATTTTATTTTTGATTTTTAAAAAACTTTTTATTTTGTATTGGGATATAGCCAATTAACAAACAATGTTGTGATAGTCTCAGGTGAACAGTGAAGGGGCTCAGCCATACATATACATGTATCCGTTCTCCCCCAAACTCCTCCCATCCAGGCTGCCACATAACATTGAACAGAATTCCATCCACAAAACATTGAACAGGGTTCCATGTGCTATACAGTAGGTCCTTGTTGGTTATCAATTATAAAATAATAGTCTGTACACATTGTTCCCAAACTGTAACTCCTTCCCTCTTCCTTTTCCCCAGCAACCCTAATCTCATTCTCAAAGTCTATGAGTCTGTTTCTGTTTTGTACATAAATTCATTTATATAATTTCTTTTTAGATAATGGGTGTTACCTTTTATCCTTAGCTTGAAGGATAGCTTGAAGGAAAATCTAATGTTCTTGTCCTCTCCATCATCCTTCAAGTTACTCTTTATCCTTAGCTTGAAGATCTCCCTTTTAGATCTTTTCTCACTATGCCCTGTTGTGTGCAAATCACTTGTATTCAATTTCAAATACCAACCTATACCTCCTATGCTTCCCTTTCATTATCAATAAACATTTAGCCTGAATATTTAGTTTTTCTTAACTATTTGCAGTAACATACAACTTTCTATGAAATTTAATGTTTCCTTTACTTAAAGCCTTGGGCATCTTATAGCCACTAAAACTACAATTTCTATCAGGTAAACATTTTTATTTTATATAGCTGTTTTTCATAGGAGCAGAATCATCTCTTAGTCTCTGCCCTTCAGTGATTACTTCACCCATAACACTGTATGCTTCCAGGGCCTCCTATGAGTGGCTTTGTCTTATCATTTTCCAAAGTCTTCAGGGTTTTTCTTGCCTGCTGATGAAAGTTGCTCAGTTGTGTCCGACTCTTTGTGATCTCTTGGACCATACAGTCCATGGAATTTTCCAGTCCAGAATACTGGAGTAGATAGCCGTTCCCTTCTCCAGAGGATCTTCCCAACCCAGGGATCAAACCCAGGTCTCCATCATTGCATTAGGATTATTTACCAGCTGAGCCACAAGGAAAGCCCAAGAATACTGGAGTGAGTAGCCTATCCCTTCTCCAGCACATCTTCTCAGCAATTCCCTAATATTTCTTCCTGAATAGCATATAATATATGTTCATATGTGTGTGTCTTTAACCCCAGTAAAAGTAAAATCTGAATTTGCTAATTGTAAATATTTCCTTTGATTAATTGTACAGCTCATTTTTGGAACTATTAAGACAACATATAAAACATAAAGACAAGGAGAAGTCCTAAAACAACAGATTTGGAACAAGAAAAATCTCACGTTCTTGTCCTTTCTGTTATCTTTCAAGTTTTCTCCCTGATAGATTATCTCTGAGACAAAAAATGATGTCTATGACCTATCTCAGGTCAATTGCAAGAGCATTTATTGCTTTCCTTTTTTTTTTTTTTTTTAATTTATTCATCTGCTGTCAAGGTTTTCCTTTTGGAGACCTATATTCAGGATCTCTCCATTGAGCAAATACATAATATGCCAGAATAGATGCTTTGCAAATTAGAATGTAACACTACTATACACATTTGAAAAGTTTATTTCCTAGCGATTTTCTTCAATACATGTTAATTAAACATCCACTATGATCCAAGTATTATTTGTAGAAAATGGGAAACAAATATCAACTTATTTATTGTAGGCATATGAAGTAACTATATTGTGCAGAGTGCTTGGAATTCAAAAAGTGATGTCCAAAAAGTAACGACCATTTATCGAATATGTTTTGTGTTGTTCTGTTTTTAAGGTTTTTAACTTTTAAATTACTTTATTTTGTTTGGATTAAGATACTGGCATCATTTTGTTGTTTTTAAGTTGCCAAGTCATGTCTGAATATTGGAGTGGGTTGCCATTTACTTCTCTAGGGGATCTTCCTGACCAAGGGATCAAACCCACATCTCCTGCATGAGCAGATGGATTCTTTATCACTGAGCCACCAGAGAAGCCATTGACATCATTACCTTATTTTTTAGTGAAAACCAAGACATTTTGCTATTATAAATAATACTTTGATCTAAATTCTATGGACTATTGACCCAGAAAAAATAAAAAGGTAGTTTGTGTCCTCCAAGATTTTACAGATCTAATTTAGTAAATATTTTGAGATAGACATCAGAGTGTAACTAAATCATAATGGAATGGGTTTTTAATGAAAATACACTAAATATTTCAATCAGTTTGCTCTTCCTCAGAATCTGAAAGAAAATATCTCCTATATTAACTTCTTAATTCACCACAAAACACATACAATATAGTATATGTTTATCAGATGCTACATGTCTGACATAGAACCCCACTTGCAATATCATTCCTCCACATACACTCCAACAATCTCTGTGATTTTTCTCAAAAAAATGTGTGCTATTCTCTTGATCTGGAATGTTAATTTGAGAGATTTAACTTCGTCATATAAGGAATATTTGTTCAATAGAATCTGAATACCATGGAAGTCAAAGCTCTACAGAAGTAAATATTGTGAATAATTAGAGAAAGTTGAGCAACAAGAGAAGACTGCAGTAAACAAACAAGCAGATATGTAAAATAGACAAGAGTGTCTTCTGTCTGAAAGATTATATCTCTTATGAAGAAAGTACTAAAGTAGTTTCCTTTACAGGTGATAGTTTTACATTTCTAATGTGAAATAAAATTCGTATTATATACATAAGACAAAAAATTTAAACGTGAAAACATACCCTCTGTCCTTTTGTCTCCCTTCTTTCCTACTATGCATTGTTTATATGAAGTATGCATTGACCAAACTGCTCCCATCTGCAGACATACCTTCTCCACTATAAACAGCAATACTCTCCTGGAACCAGTAAGACAACTCCTTAAAACTCTTTGATCTTGTAAGGGCTCAGAATAACCCACCACTTTGTACTTGTAGATCTGGATCATGTAAAGGGTTAAAAATACATCTTTTAAGGTACAGTTGTCTGTCTCAAAAAATTTATATAACTGTGCTTTGAGTTCTCAGAGAAGGCAATGGCACTCCACTCCGGTACTCTTGCCTGGAAAATCCCATGGATGGAGGAGCCTGGTAGGCTGCAGTCCATGGGGTTACTAAGAGTCAAGACACGACGGAGGGATTTCACTTTCACTTTTCCCTTTCATGCATTGGAGAAGGAAATGGCAACCCACTCCAGTGTTCCTGCCTGAAGAATCCCAGGGATGGGGGAGCCTGGTGGGCTGTCTATGGGATCACACAGAGTTGGACACAACTGAAGTGACCTAGCAGCAGTAGCTTTGAGTTCTAATAGGAGGGAAAGTTCTGAGAGCTTTTTAAGATGCTATTCCTGAGTTATAACCCTCAATTTGGCTCAAATAACATTTTCTATTTCTTGTTGTTGTTCAGTCTCTCATCCATGTCTGACTCTTTGTAACCACATGGACTTCAGTACTTCAGGCTTCCCTGTCCTTTACTGTCTCCTGGAGTTTGCTCAAACTCATGTCCATTGAGTAAGTGATGCCATCCACTCATCTAGCCCTCTGTCATCCCCTTCTCCTCCTGCCTTCAATCTTTCCCAGCATCAGGGTATTTTCCAATGGGTCAGTTCTTCGCATCAGGTGGCCAAAGTATTGGAACTTCAGCTTCAGCATCAGTCCTTCCAATGAATATTCAGGATTGATTTCCTTAGGATGGACTGGTTTGATCTCCTTGCAGTCCAAGGGACTCTCAAGAGTTTTCAACACCACAGTTCCAAAGCATCAATTATTTGACTCTCAGTCTTCTTTACAGTCCAACTCTCACATACATATGTGACTACTGGAAAAACTATGGCTTTGACCATATGGATCATTGTTAGCAAAGCAATGTCTTTGCTTTTTACTATGTTGTAGCCCTTTCTATTTCTTAGATTAGTTTTTTTCATTGACACCAACTTCATGAGTCCTAATATTCTTCTATAGTAAGGCTTCCTTGGTTATTAAATGCTTTTTTACTGCTGCTGCTGCTGCTAAGTTGCTTCAGTTGTGTCCGACTCTGTGTGACCCCATAAACGGCAGCCCACCAGGCTCCTCTGTTCCTGGGATCCTCCAGTCAAGAACACTGGAGTGGGTTGTCATTTCCTTCTCAAAGCATGAAAGTGAAAAGTGAAAGTGAAGTTGCTCAGTTGTGTCTGACTTTGCGACCCCATGGACTGCAGCCTACCAGGCTCCTCCGTCCATGGGACTTTCCAGGCAAGAGTACTGGAGTGGGTTGCCATTGCCTTCTCCTGTTTTCTTACAGGGCAGGAAAAAAAAAAAAAACAGTCTTTAATGATTAAGAATTAACAGTTATGTGCCTTTAATCAAATTGGGAGAATAAATTGCCTAGGAAGTGGAATCATTTTTCAGTGGAATCATAATCAGATAAAAGAGATGTGGGGGGCACTCAAAGAGAAAATAGTTTGTACAAAAACCACAGAAGATCGTGAGCTATGGCAGGGCTGTATATAAAAAAATGTGTTTCATATGTAATATATTTCATAAGCAGAAATGATGGATAATAACAAGCAAAGAATACAAAAAGTGAAGTTAATGTTTTAAACCAAATGATTTAACATTTTAGGATTTAAGATCATCTTTTTTTGGAAGGTAAAAATATTCATCTTCTAGCAGCTTGATGAATGGCTTGAAAGACATGGCAGCTCAGTGTGATGAGACTTGGATGGGAGACTAAGTCAGAAAGATATTTGTGACAGTCCATACATTATATTATGAGGAGATGTGGTCTACAAAAGAATAAAAAGAATGCAAAATCTGCTGGACTCATTGTCTTTATGTAACAGAAATTGGAAGGGATGAGGCTGAGTGTTCTTTGGTTGAGAATTATAGCAATGAATGACAAAAGACAAGATGCAAGAAACTTTGTATGTATAGATGTGTTTGTTTAGAAAGAGAAGAAAGATATCTTTTTTTTTTCATCTATTTTGTATATTTTGTTACAAAACTGGTTTCAAAAGCCACAGTTGTTATTTCACCACTATTTTATAATATCCTACATGCCTATTTTTTTAAATTTTATTTTATTTAACTTTACAATATTATATTGGTTTTGCCATATATCAAAATGAATCTGCCACAGGTATACATGTGTTCCCCATACTGAACCCTCCTCCCTCCTCCCTCCCCATACCATCCCTCTGGGTTGTCCCAGTGCACCAGCCCCAAGCATCCAGTATCGTGCATCCAACCTGGACTGGCGACTCGTTTCATATATGATATTATACATATTTCAATGCCATTCTTCCAAATCATCCCACCCTCTCCCTCTCCCAAAGAGTCCAAAAGACTGTTCTATACATCAGTGTCTCTTTTGCTGTCTCGAATACAGGGTTATTGTTAGCATCTTTCTAAATTCCATATATATGCATTAGTATACTGTATTGGTGTTTTTCTTTCTGGCTTACTTCACTCTGTATAATAGGCTCCAGTTTCATCCACCTCATTAGAACTGATTCAAATGTATTCTTTTTAATGGCTGAGTAATACTCCATTGTGTATATGTACCACTGCTTTCTTATCCATTCATCTGCTGATGGACATCTAGGTTGCTTCCATGACCTGGCTATTATAAACAGTGCTGCGATGAACATTGGGGTACATGTATCTCTTTCAATTCTGGTTTCCTCAGTGTGTATGCCCAGCAGTGGGATTGCTGGGTCATAAGGCAGTTCTATTTCCAGTTTTTTAAGGAATCTCCACACTGTTCTCCATAGTGGCTGTACTAGTTTGCATTCCCACCAACAGTGTAAGAGGGTTCCCTTTTCTCCACACCCTCTCCAGCATTTATTGCTTGTAGACTCTTGGATCACAGCCATTCTGACTGGTGTGAAATGGTACCTCATAGTGGTTTTGATTTGCATTTCTCTGATAATGAGTGATGTTGAGCATATTTTCATGTGTTTGTTAGCCATCTGTATGTCTTCTTTGGAGAAATGTCTATTTAGTTCTTTGGCCCATTTTTTGATTGGGTCATTTATTTTTCTGGAATTGAGCTGTAGGAGTTGCTTGTATATTTTTGAGATTAGTTGTTTGTCAGTTGCTTCATTTGCTATTATTTTCTCCCATTCTGAAGGCTGTCTTTTCACCTTGCTTGTAGTTTCCTTTGTTGTGCAGGGGCTTTTAAGTTTAATTAGGTCCCATTTGTTTATTTTTGCTTTTATTTCCAATATTCTGGGAGGTGGGTCATAGAGGATCCTGCTGTGATGTATGTCAGAGAGTGTTTTGCCTATGTTCTCCTCTAGGAGTTTTATAGTTTCTGGTCTTACAGCCAGAGCCGGAAGGGGGCAATCGCAGCCCCAGAGAAAGAGAAGAAAGATATCTTAAATGCTGAAATTCATAAGCTAGGGTAAATATACTTTGGTCATCTTTATAGCATAAAACTTGAATTATTAGTGTTACATACAGGTCCAATTTTGATTCAAACTGAATTTCAGGATCTAAAAGACTTAAGGAATTCAGGGCTCTAAATCCACACTCCCTACAATCTCAGGAATTTTTCCTCAATGAACTCTCTGACATTCACCCACTGAGCTCTATCTCAAGTCCTCCAGTGACAGAGGACTCTCTGTTTTCTCAGATAGCTTGCCACATTTCAGGTCAGCTCTGAATGTCAAACAGATCTTCTGTACAACATCCTTAAATGGGTTCCTTCTAAATTCCTTATTAAATTTCCAAATATGCAATTCAATGACACACATTAGCTATGAGTCACGGCAGTGAATTGCACAGGATCTGAAGTCAGTCAACAGATTTTAAATCTGACACAGACAGTTATGAAACTTTACATGGTCTTGATTTCATTACTAAGGACATATTCATGGATAGAGACATATTACAGTGTGATTGTGAGTATTATATGACATAATCCATCTAAATATTTGGAAGGAAACATAAGATGTATTGATCTTTCAATAAATGCCAGTTTTTAATAAATGAACTTTTACCTTTTTCTCACAAATCACTCCAGATATTAAAAGAGCATTTTATCTTAAAGAGAATTTCTACTGAATTACTTGAAGGGTATCTTTTCTTCTTGCATCTTTTCTAGTCTAAACATGTATAATTTCCTGATCTCTTAAAAAATAAGCTTTCCATTCATCTATCAGCATGCATATTATTCTCTAAAGGTCCTTCATTTTGTCAATCTCACTTAACAGTTTGTCACCAATCATGGCTTAATTGATTCTGAAATGCTGTGAAAAGCATAGGACACGTCTTCCTAGCGTTTCATCACTTAATTACTGTAAGATTATATATTTTTTATCCTGGAATTATATGATCAAGTTGTGTGTGTGTGTGTGTGTGTGTGTATATATATATATATATATATATATATAATATATATATAGTTTCCCACACTCAGTGCAGAATTTCAAACCCAAAGACTTACCAGGAATCCTCTGTGGTGAAACAGGTTGAAACCATAAAGCAGAAAATGATCTGACGTTTCAGATAGTGAAGGATGAATGTTTTGTACTGTAGCATGCACCTGGGGGACTGGTTTTTACCAGTCCCTGGTGAGCTTTTGGGTTCACTGGAGACAAGAATGAAAAAGGCACACTGTTGTTCAGAACATACAAGATTTATTCTCTAATGGTTTTTCACCTAGAAAAATTTCTCAAACTTTGGTTTCACTCTGGGACTGGGAAATAAAATGAGTCTCCTTTTAAAAGAGAAGACAGTGTCCCAAGACCACACACACACAAAAAATCAATGATGCTTATTAAAAAAATAATGAAATAATAAAGGTAGACAATAATGAGAGAGTCATTTCCTAGGCAGGTTGATAGGAAATCTAGGGGTCCCCAAGGAGAGAGGGGTCTGGAATTCTCAAGGAGGAAGAAAGGACAAACTTTTCACAGTCTTTGTAGACCAGGACCTGGGGACTGGAGTCGATGAAAATGAGAGGGTAACAGGCAGGAAGTCCAGGGGTCTCCAAATGGAGGAAATAGCCTACAAGGGTCAGACATTTTTATCTCTCTTAAGCAGGAAACAAACTAGCAATATTTTTTTCCTTCTCTATACAAATTTAAAGGAGGTTTCTCTTAAAATACTGTGTTGCCATAATGACACCTGGTTTCTGAGTGAGTTAGCTATTCTTGAGCCTAGAGATAAACAATGCCTTTTTCTTATGGAAATGTTTGTCTTAAGAAATGTACTATGCCTTTACCCCAAACTCTGACTCCAAGTTGGTTCCGCTCTTGGTTCAGAACCTACTTGACAAACCAGTATTTATACTCAGATATTGTTCCCTTAATCTATGTAAATGAAACTATTTGTATGGTGGTCTGCCCTTCTTCAAGATTCAAGTTAATCATTTTATGGCCCAGGATAAACCATTTGGTGCCAAGATTATCCCAAAATGCATCTTATGGGTGAGGGCCTGGTGCCATTCTGAATTTTAAGACATTCCTTTCTTTCATTAACAGACTGCTTGACTAAAACATCCAGCTGAAGACTACCAGGGGGTTGCCCCCAAGACCATCTCATACTTTAATAAAACTTTATTAAAAAAAGCGATCAATGATGGCCCCGGATTGAAAAAGAATGAAATTCAATAACAACCTTTCAATAACATCTTGAGATATTCAGATTGATCAGCGTGGACATGCTGGCAGAGAAGTGAAAATATGTATTTTTGTAATTTAATTCTAGTTGGGGTACAAATATTTCTTCTTTATGCACATGGTTGGGACTGACTGGGAATGTTCACCTCAGAGCCTCAGTTACCAGTCAGTTTCTGATTTTCTTCTGGACAAAATCTGGTGACATAAATCTTTTCTGATTCCAAACCATCTCTCTCCAAACTGTCCCAGTTATGTTCAGAGTGATCATGAAAAAATAGTATACATTTTCAAAATTTTTAATGTCCTTCTAAAATTTATATCAATTTCCCAACCTGAAACTGTTATTTATGTCAGGTATTATACTTACTTGGTTTAATCAAGGTTTATGACTCACAGTAGGGATTTTAAACTTAAGTACAAGAGAGAAGTTATCAACCCTGGATTACCTAAAGGCCTTAATTAAAATCACACTGGTTTTGCCCTATGTCATTGGGTCAGGTCCTATTTAGAAGCTCTATTCCTTTTGAATTAGGAGACTCACTGACCACATCCTCTTTTATTAAACAGCAATAAAATCATCATCATCTTAGAAAAAGCAATGGTATAGGATTGAAGGCAGATATACAGATAAGCCAGATCAGCCTGGATCAGGGTATGTGCATGTCTTCACACCTGGGCACTCAGTGATTCACATCAGTAGATTGAAATCAGCCACAGCTGAGTATCTGCACCAGAGAAATAAAACCCAAAACCAGTGCACATAATCAAATAAAAAGAAATAAGTTTAAGTGAAATGTGAAAAATAAAAACAAGCCTGGACATCCCTTATGGAGTTTTCTGAGTGAAAATGGATGTCATTACCAGCAGAGAGAGAGGGATCATAGCAAAGCTTATTTGGAGAGAGATCTGCCGGGAGCCAGCGTGAGGAACTCCACCCATGGCAAAGATCATGAGGAAGGAGGCTCGGCATATGCAAAGGCAGGATCAAGCCTCAGGAGTCCTCCTGGAAATTCTCAAGCATCTACCCCCCAAAACCAGAATCTGCCTACTTTACTTCTTTGTGCTCTCACCTACACCTCTGACTTTACGGGGGGCTGTCCCCCACCACCTCACTCTGAAAAAGAGTTAACTTACAGCTCCAGTTAATAAAATTCCTGGGCATGACAAGAGTGTTTCAACCTACAAACTCCTTTAGAAGTCCTCTAGCCTGCCTGAACAGGTTCTTCCAGCTACATATGATTGTTCAGAGCCTCCCAGTCATGAGAGACATGAGATGTTCTAAACTGTCTAAATACAGATTCCTTTGAGCAGTTAAAAGTTTGATTAGAAATTGTATTGGTGAAGGGTTTTTCACTTTTTGGGCCAATGTTTGCTGCTAAGTTTCCATATCCCTTACCTACTGTGTCCCTGGCAGTGTATTGATTAATATAATTGGTGTACAGGAATGTAAGTAGTAGCTTTAATGTTTGTAACCTTGGACCCTTGAGTTAATTCTTTTCTTGTTATAGCCCACCACACCCTTGCCCTATAGGAATGCAACTTTATCTAATACTTTCAGAGGGTGGTGCCTGACTTTAGAATAATCACCTTTAGAGAAAAATAAGTTTTCTGAAGAAAGGATCTTAAAATGTTGACAGGCCCTGGCCAGAAGATGATGTAAATCACCTAAACTTTTGCATATGATAAGTTTGAAAGCCTGGCTTCGATAAGGATCAAGGACTGCTGACCTTCCCCCATTATCATCTATGCACAACTTAAGGTATAAAAACTACTTTGGAAAATAAAGTGTGGGCCTTGTTCACTGAAGCTTGGTCTCCCCATGTCGTTCTTTCTCTCACCTTCTGGCTGAATTCCCCATCTGGACCATGGAGGCTCATCAAGCCTACTAATTGTGCCTGGGCTTCTAAGATCTGACCAGGGAGGCCTTAGTGTCTCCTCTCCTTCAGGAGAATGGGAGGATGCCTGCAGCCTACATAGGTGACACAAATTCCTTATTTTGGAATTTTATTAGCTTTCCACGTAAACCAAGTTATTCAGCCTCTTTTCTCCACTGCATTTTCTCACTGAGCTATCCTTATTTGATCACTCTTTATATCTTTAATTCTATCGTATCCTGACTGCCGAAGCCGTCTCCCCTTCGAATTCCCTGGATCCACTGGGGCTGGACCCTGGCAGAGCTCTGTTTCCTTGGTGCAAGAGTAGACTCAGGTATCTCATGCATTAGAATGTCATTCAAATATGAAGATAAATGAAACTCTTATTTATGCTACAATCCAAATGAACCTTGGGAACATTAGACTAAGTGAAAGCAGCCAGTCATAAAAGGTCAAATATTGTTTCATTTCACTTATATGAGATGTCCAGAGAAATGAAATCACAGACACAGAAAGTCAATTAATGTGTGCCTTGAAATGGGGAGTGGCTGCTAAAGGGGGATGGAAAATCTTTATTGGGATGATGAAAATGTTCAGGGGTTTGATAATAGTGATGAATGTCCAATTGCTTGGACATTCAAAAACCAGAGTTGTATACTCTTAAAAGATTGTGCTAAATGGTATGTAAATTATATTTCAATAAATTTTAAAAAGATTCATTATAGTATACAGAAACCATACTAAAAAAATATATCAGATATATGCTTTTAAATTTAGAATACATAAAATAATTGTGGTGATGTGATTTAATGATCAAGATGGCAACTAAGCTCAAATATAGTTGTTAAATATTTATCCTGGGGAAAAAGTTTATATTGGAATTTGGCATTCTACTCAACTTTTTGGTAAACACCTTAAACTGTTCTAAAAATAAATTAAAAATAATTAAAAAACAGGAAATATCATTTTATAGCTGTGAAAATAAGTTTTTTGAGTTTGGAACACCTCTTCCTCTACATTCCCTCATTAGGAAATCATGTAAATTATTATCATTATTATTATTACTGTTCTGAGAATAAATGCTTATTATGAAAATTTGGTAGGATTTTTATGTATTTATTTTCTGAATGTTCCATTTATTATGCATTTATTCATAATTAAAGTGTGTCGTGTATTACACGACTAATATTACATATGCAAATGTGCATTCCCAATATACAAATAAATTGAGCTGATCTTTAGATTATTAGGCATTTCTTTAGCCATTTCCTTTTTTTTCTACCCTCCTAGTAGGAATGCTGTGTATAATATAGAAAATTTGTATATTCATGTTGTCGCAAACAATTGGATGTAACTTAGTGACTAAGCAACCAAAAACCCAAGCAAATGGAAGATGAGAAAGAAACCATTTTATTTTTCATAAGATTGAGAGAGGGAAAGTGAAGTGTTTGTTGCTCAGTCCTTCTGTGACCCCATGGACTACAGCCTACAAAGCTCCTTTGTCCATGGAATTTTCCAGGAATAATACTGGATAGAATTTCAGACAAATTTTCTAACTGTATGTCTGAAAATATCAACAGTGCATTTAATAATCAAATCTCTTTCAGATCAGTCACTCAGTCATGTGAACTCAGCACCCCATAAAGAAGGCTTCCTGTCCATCACCATGCCTGAGTTCACAGACTCACGAAATGTGATGCCATTCAGCCATCTCATCCTCTGTCGTCCCCTTCTCCTCTTGCCCCCAATCCCTCCCAGCATCAGAGTCTTTTCCAGTGAAACTCTTCCCATGACGTGGCCAAAGTACTGGAGTTTCAGCTTTAGCATCATTCCTTCCAAAGAAACCCAGGGCTGATCTCCTTCAGAATGGACTGATGATCTTGATGGGACTCTCAAAGAGTCTTCTCCAACACCACAGTTCAAAAAACAGTTGGACATAAGCCTTCTTCAGTGAACTGAGCCCATCAAAAACCACTGGAAAAACCATGGAAGATGAGAAAGAAAATGTCCTGCTTTTATTTTTCATAAGATTTTCATGGAGTCACCATCTGCAGTGATTTTGGAGCCCAAAAAATAAAGTGTTTGTTTCCACTGTTTCCTTCTGTCTACCCCATGGACTGATGGGACCAGATGCCATGATTTTCGTTGTCCATGGAATTTTCTTTTCACTCTCCACTTGAATACTGGATCAAGAGGCTTTTGAGTTCCTCTTTCTTTCTGCCATACAAATAGTCATCCACTGTCTGAGGTTATGATTCAGGAATCAATTCAGCAGTGTTTCTTCCAGTTCATATCTCTTTGTACTCTGCATATAAGTTAAATAAGCAGGGTGACAATATAGAGCCTTGAACTCCTTTTCCTAATTGGAACCAGTCTGTTGTTCCATGTCCAGTTCATATCTCTTTAGACTTCTTTGACCTACAGGAATTCCTCAGATTTTCTTCTATCTTTTGTTTTCATTTCTAAGGATTTATTTTCTTACTATTTTAAAGCTTTATGTTGAAGTCTAACACATATACACAAATCATTTGTTTTAAAGCTTAAATAATTTTTCACAATATCAGAATAAATATGAAACAATCCATTTGAGTAATATAACACTATTTGCACCTACAAATCCCTTCCTGAATTTTTCATTACATCATAATTTCTGCAAGAAAAGGAAAAGACACATATTCACTATTGTATTGTTTTATGTTTCTTATTCTCATTAACCAAGTAGAATCCATAATCCTTCTGACATATAATTGTCATGGGCAAATAGAATCTGGAAACCAGCTTACATGCTGGCAAATTAAAAATAAGAACAGTAAAAAATAACAATTAGAATATTCTGGATTCACAAATAACACAGATTTTTGTTGTTTTGTTTTGAAAGATTGTTACTATTGCACAAAAGAAAAAGCCTGAAAGTATTATTCACGGTAAACTTTATAAACAGAACATTTTTACCCTATGGATACAGATCTGCTTGGTCTTTGCACCATAGACAAGTGGATTGAGAAATGGAGGGACCAACAGAAAAGAAAAGAGGATGTGAATATAAGGTGGGATGTGAGAACCAAACCTATGTGCAAAGAATGAGAAGAAACCAAGGAGGTAGAACTGGAGAAAGTCACAGATGTGAGTGATGCAAGTATTTAATGCTTTCAACCTGGCCTCCTTTTGGGGAAATCAAAAAACTGTGATAAATATCTGCATATAGGACAATGTAATGAATGTGGGCTCAAACACTGTGATGTTGAAAGCCACAAACATACCATAGATTTTGTTGACCCTGATATTTTCTGCAGCAAGTTTCACAATGGCTATATGCTTACAGTAGGAGTGGGAGATGACTGCTCTATAATAAAACTGAAACTGGAACTTTATCAGTACTAAGGATGGGGTTATAAGAATGGCAGTCCTGAGTGTTACTGCAGCTGCTATTTGGGTGGCTAGAAAGTGGGTAAGATGGCAGCATGTCTGAGTGGATAACAGATGACTATATAGTGGTCCAGGGCCAGGGCCAGCAAGATGTCTGATTCCATGCCCTGAAATGTGTGACTGAGCCACATTTGAAGCAGGCAAGAATCAAAATATATTTTTGGTACATGAAACAGAAGGTTCCAAGCATCTTGGGCACAATACTGGTAAGAAGTACAATATCTGTGACTCCTAGCATGCCTTGGAAAATGTACTTGGGCTCATGGAGGCTGGGATCTCATTTGATGATGATCATAAGCAAGACATTTCTGATCATAGCAATGAGATACAGGACACAGAATGGAATCCCAATCTAACACTGCACAGACTCTAGGCCTGGGATCCCTATTAGTGTCAACACAGAGGGCATGAAGACTATGATGTTGGAAATAGGCAGTGTCCTTGGGTCTCCTGATGCAAACAAAAAACATTTCTCTGTCAGTGCTACTACCTCTCCTACTTCCTATTTTCATCCAAAGTCATCGTATTGAGTGTATATGATTTTGGTAGAGCTCAAAACACATCATCCAACTCATTCATTTATAGAAGGTAAAAGAAAGATCCATAAAGACACATCATTTTTTTTAGGAAAGGCATCCACAAGAACAAAAAATATGATGTGCAACTGTGTTATATCAGATCAGATCATCACTCAGTCATGTCCAACTCTTTGCGACCTCATGAATTGCAGCACGCCAGGCCTCCCTGTCCATCACCAACTCCCTGAGTTCACTCAGACTCATGTCCATTGAGTCAGTAATGCCATCCAGCCATCTCATCCTCTGTCGTCCCCTTCTTCTCCTGCCCCCAATTTCAGAACTTTTCCAATGAGTCAACAAAAAAGTACTGGATTTTCAGCTTTAGCATCATTTTTCTAAAGAAATTAGGGCTGATCTTTTTAGAATGCACTGGTTGGATCTTCTTGCAGTCCAAGGGACTCTCAAGAGTCTTCTCCAACACCACAGTTCAAAAACATCAATTCTTCGGCACTCAGCCTTCTTCACAGTCCAACTCTCACATCCATACATGACCACAGGAAAAACCATAGCCTTGACTAGACGAACCTTTGTTGGCAAAGTGCTATCTAGGTTAGTCATAACTTTCCTTCCAAGGAGTAAGCTCTTTTAATTTCATGGCTGCAGTCACCATCTGCAGTGATTTTGGAGCCCAGAAAAATAATGTTACATAGAACCAGCTAAATTCCTAAGTAAGGGAATCAACTGCTATCTTGTCTGTTATTTCATTTCAAAACTGTGCACCAAAAAAGTATACTTGTTTATTTTACTTGGCAATTATGTTTTAGTCAGAGGTTGGTGATTCTCTCCATATTTCACATTCCAGTTACTGCTTCTGCTGCTGCTGCTGCTAAGTCACTTCAGTCGTGTCCGACTCTGTGCAATGCGGAAGCCCACCAGGCTGAAAGGCAAGAACACTGGAGTGGGTTGCCATTTCCTTCTCAATGCATTGAAAAGTCTGAAGTCTCAGTCGTGTCCGACTCTTCGAGACCACATGGACTGCAGCCTACCAGACTCCTCCATCCATGGGATTTTCCAGACAAGAGTACTGGAGTGGGGTGCCATTCAGTATTCTGTTAATCTCAGTTGTCTCTCAGTCAAAACAGCTGGTCTGGGCTAGTAAGAGTTCAAATGTTACATTAGTGCAGAATGCTCTCTAAGAAAGAGAGTAAACATACATTTTGTTACTTAAAAGCAAACTGTTTTTGTCTATGTATGGATCTATGTTTTCTGCCTCTGTGTCAGATGAGATGTCTTTTCAGGAGAATGTGAGGAAGAGTTTTAGAAAGGTCATTCAAATCTGTGTACATTTGCAGAATCTGGGTCAAGATTTCTTGCTACATTTTTACTTTTCTAATAAAACTGTGGTAAGTTTTTGCTATGTTTCTAATAGTGGAAATACTTAAATTTCTGTGGCTAAAATATATAAAATAAATTCTGGAATACACATAACAAGGTAATTAGAGTGGAGGGACCTTGAGGAAGCAAGAGAAGAGCAGACAAATGTAGAGGTAAGGAGGGACTCATCCTTTATAACTAAAGGATATAGGAACATCTGTTGTGTGTGTGCTAGTTGTTCAGTCATGTCCGACTCTTTGTGACCCCATGGACTGTAGCCCACCCAGCTCCTCTGTCCATGGGATTCTCCAGGCAAGAATACTAGAGTGGTTTGCCATTCCCTTCTCCAGGGGATCTTCCTGATCCAGGGATTGAACCCAGGTCTCTTATATTGGAGGCAGATTCTTGATGTCCCAGCCACCAGGGAAGCCAAGGAACATCAGTAAATGGGTAAATCAATCAGAATAGAGACTTTGTTCTTGCATTTAAACTCTCCAGAGCTATCATTTCCATGAGACTTGATTAATTTAGGCTCATTAATTCTTAATGAGAAATAGATAATCTGGAACATGGGTCATTTTTGTGGGCTCAGGCATAAGAAGTTGATAGAAAATGAAGGCTTGGAGGGACATGTTCCTTAAAAGAAATTAAATATAGAACTATAAATGGAAGACAGAGAGCTGAGAGAGGAAATGTTTAAGAAGATAAATTTAAAATAAGCAAAGAAATTTAATCATACTCAGTTCACTGATAATTTAATTTTTTCTGAAAGCTTTTGATCTTATGTGTTATATGAAAGTTATCTGATCAAAATCATTATCCATTAACCATTATATATTTTGAATCAAGAAGTTCTCAAACCATATATTAGAGAAATATTAGTAAAGCTGTTAAAATAAAGTTAGGTTATTTCATTCTTTCATAGACTTTTCAGTAAAATAGGTTTATGTCAGTAAACTCATGATCAGCTAACACTATACTGAGTGTCAACAAATAGGGCAGTAATGCAGGAAGCAGCTGTGGTTCATGGTGCTTAACCTCAAGTGAAAGAAACAAGTCAGCCAGAATCACTTTAATGCAAGAAGTCTGTATCAGTTACCATGTATTTTAGGATAGATTAGTCACTAAACTAAGCTGTTGGATACCTGTAGGTTAGCACCCCAATGACTCATTTTATGGTAAATTCAGACATCATTAACTCTAACAGTAGTAAAGTTTTTCTGTCTCAAAGATAATCAGGGATAGAATAGGAATCCTTTAAGAACGATCAGGGTGTCACTTTTTCAAGAGGAAGAGGCAACATTTGAGCATGGTCTGACAGGTACAGATAGTGGGATGGCAAGTGGGAAGCACATAAGTGAGCACAGGGTTGATAGGATGGAGGGATTATAGCTGGTAACGAAAAGTTACTGAGGTAAACTTGGGAATAGTGAGCTTACTTGTCAAAAGTTGGAAACTGGTTCTGCTCTTACCAGATATCTGAAGAGCACCATCCTTCATATCAACCACACTAAACTCTTATCAAACACCAACTCTTCTTAACATTTTTTATTATATATTCTGCAGTGCTTTCTATCTGGACCATCTGTAACAGCACCTGGCCAATGTCAAAATCCCACATCCATTTGGTGCTGGAACCATCCGCAATGGGTGGACATCTCAGGGACAGCCTTTCATGCTTTTCTCTTATCTCTGTAATACAGACCTTCTTCATCTTCTATACATTTGTCTGAGATCATGTTTTTGTGTTCTTCCTCCAATAAAACCATGATCTGTATTATTTGGAGGCATAACATCAATTTATTCAGTTTGAATTGAAGAAAAAAGCTGCTAGCTATCAATTTTAATATCGTTAATGAATGTGTGGAGAAAAACAATTTATAACCCTTAAGTGAGGGATTTGTTAGCCAGCAGTTAAACCACAGGAGACCCAGCAGATTTTAGTTATGTCATCTTGGGTTCACCCACACCTATTATCCCTGAAATCATTACCACAACTTGCAGACACCTCCTTACTCTTCTCTTTCCTAAAAGGCTAAATAAGAGACATTTATATACACCAGTTTTATTCATATAGAGTTCCTTTTATACTGTTTTCATTAACAAAAAATGTCTAAAGTCTAATTAAATATAGACATGCTCCTTTGCCAATGAATTCAGTTTTTAAATGTTTTTAATTAAATGTAATCAAAATGAATGTTTTTAATTTTTCTTAAATATTTTAAATATTTGACTCTTCCTTTCAATGAAGGAATTCTGTAAAGAAAAATCTGAACCTATAATGTTCTTTTATTACATGTGTGCATGCATGTTAACAGTTGTATCCTACTCTTTGAGATATTATGGACTGTAACCCACCAGTCCCCTCTGTATGTGAAGTTCTACAGGCAAGAATATGGGAGTGGGTTGCCATGCCCTCCTCCAGCAGATCTTACCCACCCAAGGAATAAACCCCCATCTCCTTTATTGCAGGCAGATGCTTTACTGCTGAACCAACAGGGAAGCCCAATCAATCTCTCTCTGTCTCTAAATCCATCAATAAATCTGTCTATCCATCTACATCCTATTGGCTCTGCTACTTTGGAGAATCTTCACTAATCCAATGGTTTAAAAGAACTCAATTAGAAATTAAAAGTTATGATAAGGTTCTGATAAATAGCTATAACTCTTATTTTATGAATTGATGTACTCAGTTGTTAAGTCATGTCCAACTGTTTGCGACTCCAAGGATCGTAACCCACCAGTCTTAGACTCTGTCCATGGGATTTCTCCAGCAAAAATACTGGAATGGGTTCATAACTCCCAGAAGAATAGAATATTGGATCAGAGAATGGTAATATTTTCATTTGTGTGCAAGGCTGACACACATGATGCCAAATTTATACTTTATTTGTAATGGGCACAATTTTTAATTTGAAAAGTCTTAAAGAGTATATTAATAAAAGTAATGGCCTTTGTCATAAGTGATATTAACAAGGTTATAAGTTTCATATGAAAAGTGTTTTGTATCATATAATTGTTATATAATAATTCTTGTTACTGGAAAAAATAACTGGAAAGTAAAAAATAATAATTAGTAATAGAGAATAAAAACATGTTACATTAAGATACAATTCTGTGTACGATAAAATAAAACACAAAATTCTGTCCTGAAAATTACAAACATTGTTGAGAGACAGTAGACAAGAACTAAAGCAACAGAGAGCTACGTCACCTATATATATCTTGGAATATTGTTAAGATGTCAGTTCCTTTCAATTTATCCTATAAGAATCCTAACACATATTTTGCCAATAATTCAGAAACTGATACTATATTTTATAAGGAAACTCAAGGTGACAGATCCAAAGTAATCTTTAAAAAAGTATAAGTTTTGAGTTATTACAATATCTTCAATTAGTACTCAATATAAAACCATAATAATCAAGACATTTTGGGATCAATGGATATAAGGTTAGATTAGTGATTCAGAATGGAATTCTTGGAAGAATATCCACATCTATATGATCAGCTGATAGTCTACAAAGTTGATAAGAAAAGGCAAACATAAATAAGCAGTAGAAAATGAATGTCTTCCTCTGCAGTGGTGGGGATAGTATTAGTATGTATTTAGCTAAACCTTTATCATTTGTCATTTTATGATCATTTATTATTTATCTAAACCTTTGTCACTTATCATTTTTAACAACTAAAGAATATAGAAACATGGGTAAACGTGTTACTTAATTGAAATAAAGCCTTGTTTTTACTTTATTCATAGCTACCATTACCATATGATCTGGCTAATTTAGCCTCATCAACTCTTAATGAAATAGATAATCTGGAATCCTTGCATCATTTTTTTTGTGAACCCAGACATAAGAAATTAACAGTGAAGGAGTGAAAGACTGAAGGGGTGAATATGTTCCTTAAAAGGAGTTAAACATAGAATTAGAAATGGAAGGCAGAGGGGTGGTGTTGGGGCACCAGAGGTAACTCAGCAGAGGCTACAGAGAAACTGAGAAAATTTTCATTATTTCTCAATTCACTGAGAACTAATTTTTCTGAGAACCTGGGTTCGTGCCTTATGTTAATGTTCTTTTCTAATTGAAAGCATCAGTTGTTAAATATTATGTAATTAGAATCAGGAAATTCTCAAAACAACACATTAGAGGCATGTTCGTAATTCTATAAATATAAACTCAGGTAATCTCTCAGAGATTCTCCTCTAAAGTTTCTGTAAATCAGTAATCTCCTGATAAAATAATCCTATATTGAAAGTCAACAGGTAGGATGGTAATGCAGGAAGAAGTTGTGATTCATGATGCTAAATCTCAAGTAAAAGAATGGAGAGATAATTTTAATGTAGAATCCCTGTATCTGTTTTCATATTTAGAATAGACTAGTCATTAAAGTAAGCTGTTGAATACCCATAGGTTTGCTCCCCAGTGACTAATTTTATGATCAAGCTTTACATCACTGACTATAATAGCAGTCAAATTTTCTTTCTTAGATTATCAGACAAAAAGGATAATCAGAATTAGAATAGGAGTCCTTTGAGAACAAACACTGTGTCTGACTTTTTCAAGAGGAAGGAGCAACATTTGAGCATGATCAGACAAGTAGAGAGAGTTGGGTATCAGGTGGGAAGTACATGAGTGAGTAAAGGTTGATGAGATGGGGTGATTATTATTTTAAAAACTGGTATTGAAAAGTTATGGAGATAAACTTGAGAACAGTGAGACTCACTTGACAATTGTTGGAGCTGGTTCTGCTCTTACCAGATGCCTGAAGTGTGCAGTCAGCTTCACATCACTGTCACCTATGGTTTAGAATTCTTAACTCTTCCTATTATTTTCCATTATGAGTCCTGAAATGCCCCTTGTTTCTATCTGCACCTTCTGTAACAGCACCCAGTCAGTGTCAGGAACTCTAAGTCATATGGTGCTGGGCCATCTGCAATGGATGGATATCAGTGAGATAAATCTTTCATGCCTTTCTGTTGTTTGTGCATTACAGATGTTCTTCATCTTTTATAAGTCTATGTGAGATCATGCTTTTGTGTTCATTCTCTAACAAAACTCAAAATAAGATCCGTATTATTCTGGAGCATAGCCTCAATTTATTCAGCTTAAATAGAAGAAAGTTGCCAGCCACCAATTTTAATGTTTCCTGATGGATTTGTGGAGGAGTTATGAACACAAAATGGGGATTTATTAGATACTACCTAAACCACAAGGGGTCCTGCAAGTTTTGATGATTCCCACTTGGGTTCATCCATACTAATATCTCTGAAATCCTTAGTACAGTTTCCTTGTTCTTTTGTTTTGTTTTTCCACAGGCTAAATATGGAAATAATTATATACACCGATTTTTTTTAAAGACTGAGTTCCCCTTCTTCTGTTCTCATTGACAAATAAGTCAAAAGTCTACTTAAATGTAAATGTGCTCCGATGCCAATAAATTCTATTAAATAAATATCCTTGATCCTTCCTTTCAATGAGGCAATTCTGATATGTTATATCTGCTATTAAAACTGGGGTATTGAACACCCCTACTATTTTTGTGTTGCTATTTATTTTTCCTTTTAGTAACATTAATGTTTGCTTCATATATTTGACACACTAATGTTTATAATAAATTTGCATATGAATTCAACCTTTAAATATTGCATGATATCTTTGCTTTCTGTGACAACTTTTTTTTTTTTTTTTTTTTGCAACATCATGGGGTGTGCAGAATCCTAGTGTCCTGACCTGACCCACAGCAGTGAAAACACTGAGTCCTAACCCCTGACCTGCCAGGGAATTCCCAGTGACAGTTCAATTAAAAGCCTATTTGACTAAAAAAACTACATCCACTACTCCCTCTTTGGCTTACCATTGGCTTGAAATTTCTTCTTCTATTTCTTCACTTTCAGCCTCTACATGTGTTTTAAGTCTTAAATCCTATGGCATTCTTATAGACAACATATACTTTAATTTTCATTTAGTTACTTATATTTTTTACATATGACTCATTATCCTTTAAAAGTTTTATTATTACTATTATTCATTCTCTCACTGGATTTTTTCATGTCTTTTGCTGTTGTTGTTCAGTCGCTCAGTCGTGTCCTACTCTTTGCGACCACATGGGCTGCAGAACGCCAGGCTTCCCTGTCCTTCACCATCTTCCAGAGCTTGCTCAAACTCATGTCCATGGAGTCAGTGCTGCCATCCAACCATCTCATCCTCTGTTGTCTCCTACTCCTCTTGGCTTCAATCTTTCCCAGCATCAGGGTCTTTTCTAATGAACCGGCTCTTTGCATCTGGTGGCCAAAGTACTGGAGCTTCAGCTTCAGCATCAGTTCTTCCAATGAATATTCAGGACTGATTTCCTTTAGAATTTACTAGTTTGATCTTCTTGCTGTCCAAGGGATGCACTAGAGTCTTATCCAACTCCACAGTTCAAAAGTATCAATTGTACAAAAGTAAGTGCCAAAGCACTTAGTCTTCTTTATGGTCCAACTCTCTCATGGCAATGGCAACCCACACCAGTACTCTTGCCTGGAAAATCCCATGGGTGGAAAAGCCTGGTAGGCTGCAGTCCATGGGGTCGCTAAGAGTTGGACACAACTGAGTGACTTCACTTTCACTTTCTCACATCCATACATTACTCCTGGAAAAACCATAGCTTCGACTATACATATGTTTGTCAGCAGAGTAATGTCTCTGCTTTTTAACACACTGTTTAAGTTTGTCATAGCTTTTCTTCCAAGAAGCAAGCATCTTTTAATTTCATGGCTGCAGAAACATCTTCAGTGATTTTGGAGCCCAAGAAAATAAAGTCTGTCACTCAACATAATTCATGTTTGCAAAATTTTACTAAACTCAAATACATTGTGACTCAAATTTATTTCTGCATTATTTAACAAGATACCATTCCAATTTTTTTTCTACCTCTGAATCTTTAATATTGTGCTCTCTTCATTTTATTGTATTTGGATGTTTTCTTGGGTAACTCCTTTCTTGAACTGTGCATCAGTCTAAAATTAGAGACCAGATTCTTTCCCTGTGTACTTGATTTTTCTTAGAAATTGTTATGAGTCCTCAGTGTTAAAGTTTGATTGAAGAAAATTTAAACCTGATCACTACTGGTACAGCATCCTGGGTGAAGATTAAAATGCATGGACAGAGGAATAGCAAAGAGTGAAGAAATATTTGAACTATTTGTTTAGCAGTCAATTTCTCACATGGCAGGTTTGATTGAGGGCCATAGTTTATTTTAAGATGATATACTGATTCATTCAAAGCACCATCTTTGTTTACATTAATAATATTGGAATAAGCCCTCTAGTATGCTGATTTTGTGTAAGATAACATTACATGTTACTTTAAAGTCTCCAGATTAGTTACTCTTTAATACCATTGATAAACACCAGAGAAATGTTTAAACTGTTTGTCATACAATGCCATTTTTACTTAAGTTCTAATAAGTCTGATGCATTGTTAATAAAAGTGTAAATAAGACACAAATATTGTCCTCTAGATACTTGCAGTAGGTGATTTCTAAATGCAGTGGAATTTATTTGTCTATGTTTTCAATTCTATAACTTAAACGTTCAAATATGGGAAAACCTCAAACTGGAAAAAGTATTAAAATGTGTGCCTTCTGAAGTGTGTGTTTTATTTAAGTACTGATGATAATTTTATTTCCTTAAAAATATTTACTTCTGAATAAGCCTAATTTATTTTCTTCAGTCCTATTTTGTGCTATATTTCTTCCTCAAAAAGTTCAATGTTTACAGACTTTAGTTTATATCATATAGATTTTATGTTGATCATATGTGGTATTATGGATTTTATATCATATAAAATCTCAGTATTTCAGAAAAAGTACCTGGATGTTCATTGGAAGGACTGATGCTGAAGCTGAAGCTCGAATACTTTGGCTAGCTGATACAAAGAGCCAACTCATTGGAAAAGACCCTGATGCTGGGAAAGATTGAGGGCAAGAGGAGAAGGGTATGACAGAGGATGAGATGGTTGGATGGCATCACCGACTCAATGGACATGAATTAGAGCAAACTCCAGGAGACACTGAAGGACTGAGAAGCCTGGCATGCTGCAGTTCATGGGACTGCAAAAGGTCAGACATGACTTAGCAACTGAACAACAAGAACAACAAAACAAAAGTAGATGCTATTAAAAATTGTCAAAATATAGATTCAGAAACAAATATTAGAAAACAAGATATGACCAAAAGACAACTATGGGTTGTATTAACAGTTTGAAAATATGAATATGTGACATGGTCCTTGGGAGTTACCTAGAATAAGTGTCTTCTGCAATTTGCTTATTTATGTAGGTCTAGAGAAAAGCTCTAGATTTCAAGGGACAAGCCAAGAACAGAAGAATAAATAAAACAATTTGAAATCACAATTCAAGAGAATTTTATTCTTTGTAAGAATAATAAACCAAATTTCTTAAGTATTTGATGATTTGTTAAATATCTCAATTATAAGCATCTGAGAATTAACATTTTTTTTCAAGTGTAGAAATTTTATATTTGGCTTTTAGCACATGAATGTTGCTATTTAAACTAACACAAATTCTCTTTAGAATGATCCACTAGTGATCAAGATGTTTGGCGAATACAAATATTGTTAGTACATGGTCACAGATGTGTTTGGTCTTCACTCTATAGATGATTGGGTTGAGAAAAGGTGGAACTAACAGGTAAAGGTTAGATAAAAGGATATGAATGTATGGTGGTTTATGAGAACCAAACCTATGTGTGAAGAAAGAGAAGAAGCCAAGGATCAGAACTGTAGGAAGACAGAAATGTGGGCAATGCATGCATTAAAGGCTTTGAATATCACCTCCTTCTGGGGCAGTTGAAAGACAGTAATAAAGATTTGAACATAGGACAGAATAATAAAAATTATGTCAAATCCTAAGATAGAGAAGGCAACAAATAGACCGTATATCTTGTTGATCCGTATATCTTCAGTAGGCAGCTTCACAATGGCCATGTGTTCACCATAAGTGTGGAGATGACTGTGGTTTGGTAGAATTTAAGAGGACATTTACTAAATACCAGCCATGGTGCTACAAGTAAGGCAGCCCTGAGTGTCACCCCAACTCCAATGTGAGTCAAAAGTTGTCCTGAGAAGACAGGGACATGTCTCAAGTGGTTACAGATGGCGACATAGTGATCTAGGGCCATCGCCAGCAAGACACCTGATTCAACACCCTGAAAGGAGTGAATAAGCCACATTTGCAGAAGATATGCTTCAAAAGAAATCTCTGTCAAATGAAGCCAAAAGATGCCTAATATTTTGGGGAGAATACAGGTGCTAAGTGCAATGTCTGTGGCCCCCAACATGGCCAAAAATATGTACATAGGTTTACACAGGCTGTTTTTATGTTTGATTATCATTATAATTAGGGAATTCCCAATCACAGCTACAAGGTACATGACACACAATGGAATCCCAATCCAACACTGCACTGACTCCAAACCAGGAATCCTGATGAGTGTTAATATAGAAGGCATGAAGACTGAGCCATTGGATATGAGCATGTTGATTTGATTAGTAGAATCAAGGAGTGGTATGTTGTGTCATCTTCTGATTCCTGTCAAGAGTTTATAAGTCAAAGAAGAAATTCATTTATTTTAGCTAAATATACTTTAGATTTGGGTGATACCACTTTATCCTTTTTCTATTATTGAAATATACCTGACAGATAATATTTTGTAAGTTTAATGTGCATGATACAGTGACTTGATACATTCATATATTGGAATATGATTTCCACTGTAGTGTAGGTAGCATCTCTACCATGTCATATAATTATATTTTCTTTTTTATGGTGATAATAAATAAGAAATAGATTCTTAGCATGTTTGATGTTTATAGTATAATAATGTCTATAAAACTATACCATGCATTAGATCTTCAGGTCTTATTTATCTACTTATTTATCTGCATGTTTGTAACCTGAAACAATATGCCCACTGTTCTCTGAGCACTCATTCCCAGGTAACCACCATTTTACTCTTTGAGTTCATTTGTTTAAAGACTTTGCATATAAATCTTATGATGTAGTATTTGTCTCTCTTTGTCTGACTTATCTGACTTAACATAATATCTCTAATGTCTATTATTATTGTAACAAATGGCAGGAGTTTCTTCTTCTTGATAGCTAGACAAATTAATTATCCAGGAAATGCAAATCAAAATTACCATGAGATATCACTTTGCTACAGATCTTCCATCAATAGACAACAGAGAACAAGTGTTGATGAAGATATGGAGGAGAGGGAACATTTGCTCACTGTTAGTGGGAACATAAATTTTTCAACCTATAGAAAACAATTTTGAAGTTCATAAAAAATTCAGAAAGGGTATACTGTATGATCTAATATTTCCACATTTGTTTGTATGTCCAAAGGAAGTAAAAATATGATAGTGAAGAGACATATGCAGACCCAGCTCATCTATGTTTATTGTAGTATTACTTTCAATAGTCAAGAGGTGGAAACAACCTTAGTACCCATGAATGAATAAATGATAAAGAAGATAAACAAGATGAAATATGCAACTATTGTTTCCAGTCTAACTACGGCTCTCTAACCTATCTGCTGCTTAGAGACTGGGATTCAAATTTAGCATATACCATTTATTTATATATACACACACACATATATATATATATATATATAAATGCATGTTATATATGAATATATGAGATCTTTAAGAATTTTAAAATATTTTATCTTCCTTCAGTTCAGTTCAGTTCAGTCGCTCAGTCATGTCCGACTCTTTGCAACCCCATGAATTGCAGCACGCCAGGCCTCCCTGTCCATCACCAACTCCCGGAGTTCACTCAGACTCATGTCCATAGAGTCAGTGATGCCATCCAGCCATTTCATCCTCTGTCATCCCCTTCTCCTCCTGCCCCTAATCCCTCCCAGCATCAGAGTCTTTATCTTCCTTACCTTATCTAATTGATATTTTTCTAGAGCTAAGTCTCTGTCACAGCAAAATTGGCATTTTAAGTCAGATAGATTTTTGTGTTGTGGATTTTCTGTTTTGTGGAAGTTTAAGCAGTATCCCTAGCTCCTACCCACAAGATGTTGATTGCTTTCTCTTGTCATAATGACCAAATATATACCATACATTCCCAAGTATCCCCTAGATATGGAAGGTGGGGCATACCACTCCTGGTTGCTAACCATTATTCTAGACTCTTACATTGGGGAAAATAGCCTTTAACTGAATAAGAATGAATATTTATGTACCTTTAATCAAAATGGGCAGAATAAATCTGGCTATTAAGGCGAATCATTTTTCAGTAAGTAGTAGCCAGATAAAGGAGATGAAGAAGGGCACTCCAAAAAAGAAAGACTTAGTACAAAATTACATAAATGAGACATATGGTGAAATTGTGAATCAATAGTTTTCACTGAAAAATTGTGTCCTAAGCAGAAATGATGATTGTGGAAGATATTGAAAAGGGAAGAATATAAAACATAAAGGTATTATTTTAAATCAAATAATTTCAAAATCTAAGGTGGCAAAACAGCCCTTCTGCCTTTTAAAAATGCAGTAAGATAGCCAGTTGACAAATAGCTTCCTTTTTTGAATTCATAGGCTGTGGAAACCACATTACCTCATGTGCAGCATAAACCCTGAAACACTAGTGTTACTTATGACTCCAGTTCTACTTAGCCTGATGACAAGAACCTAAACTTTTAAAGTATTTGGGGGGTTCTCTAACATCAAACCAGTTAGACTTGTTTATTTTGCTTGTAAATTGTATTTTAATCAGAGTTTGATGAATCCCTCCATAGAGTATCCTTTAGTTACTGTTCAAGACTGTTAATTCTTTGTCGTGAAGTCAGCTCAGTCATGTCTGACTCTTCGTGACCCCATGGACTGTAGCCCACCAAGCTCCTCCATCCATGGAATTTTTTAGGCAAGAGTTTGTCTTTAAATCAGATACAATCAGTTTGGACCAGTAGGTTCTCAGACTCTGATGCATAATTTAATATAGGCACCCCATGAAAGAAAATAGAGAAAAAGATACATTTGTCATCAATGAGAATAATATACTTACATATTTATTCATGTTATTTCTTCTGTATAAGACTGGATGACTTTTCAAAAAAATGCAAAAAAGAGCAAGAAAAGATCATTCAAATGCACATATTTTTGGCAAGCCTGGGTCAAAGTTTCTTGGTTTGCCTATATTTATTCACCTGAAATATTAAAAATGGTTGTATTCTCAAAATAGTTGCAATTCTGAAATACATATTAGTACATAAGGAGGAATCTCTAGGATTTAAGAAAATCAGCAGCAGAAATAATAGGGACAGGAGGACTCATTCTTGATAACTACTGAATATGGGGAAATGAGTATGTGGGTAACTTGGGCAAATTGAGGCTAATTTCTTGGTTTACAGTGGTCATAACCCCCATGATAATGAAATTAGTCCAATTTGGGCTCATTAATTCTTAATGAGGAGAAGGCAATGGCATCCCACTCCAGTACTCTTGCCTGGAAAATCCCACGGACGGAGGAGCCTGGTGGGCTGCAGTCCATGGGTTTGCTAAGAGTCGGACATGACTGAGCGACTTCACTTTCACTTTCATGCATTGGAGAAGGAAATGGCAACCCACTCCAGTGTTCTTGCCTGGAGAATCCCAGGGACAGGAGCCTGGTGGGCTGCCGTCTATGGGGTCCCACAGAGTCGGATATGACTGAAGTGACTTAGCAGCAGCAATTCTTAATGAAATATACATAATTTGGAAGATGAATCATTTTTTAAGCTCAAGGATAAGAGATTAGATTAGTAAGAAAATAAACAATGAAAGAACAGGTTTCTCAAAGGAGACAAATACAGACCTAGTTACTTTATATCAGCAAGTTCTATCAGTTAACAGGATACCGAACTATCAACAATATTGAATATTAGCAAACATACTAGAAATGCAGGGACAGCCATGATTTATGCTGATAAACATCAAGTGAAAAAATGAAGTCAGCTAGGCCATTTCATGACAGGAACCCTGTATCAGCTGACATTGTTAGAATAGACTCAGTCAGTGAATAGAATTAGCTAGTTTGATTTTGGCATGTTTGATCCCCAGTGCTTAGTTCAGTGACTCTCTGATCCATAGATGGCTGACTCCTTCTAATAAGGGCAAAGTTTTTTGTTTTGTTTTTTTTTTTTTAGAAAAGATCAGAATGAGAATAGGACTCCTTTAAGTATGAACATAGTATCTGACTTATTCAAAGATAAGAAGCTGGCATGTGAGCATCAGATGACAGCATAGACAATAGGATGGCAGGTGGATGTACATAAGTGAGTACAGGACTGATGGGATGGAGTGATTATTATTGAAAAAGTTGGCAATTAATATAGTGGTAAACTTAGGAATTCATTACTTGTAAGTAGGACTTACTTGTCAGTTGCTGTGGGGAGCCATGGCTGCTCTTGCCTGATATCTGAAAAGTAATACCAGTTCTTCATATAACTATTTCTCATTGCTAATCAACTCATTCCTTCTCCTGAGATTGCAGTCTCATTCCTTTACATTCTGGCCTACAATGCCTCTTCTTTTCATCTGCACCCTCTGTAAGAGCACCTAATCAATGTCAGGAACTCTAATCCATGTGGTGCTGGGGCCATCTGCAATGAGTTCACCTCTCTGGGACAATCTTTCATACTTTTCTGTTGTTTCTGCAATACAGATACTCTTCATCTTTTATCAGGTTGTCTGAGATCATGTTTCTGTGTTCATTCTCCAACAAAACCCAAAACAAAGTTTGTGTTATTCTGGGGCATGGCATCAATTTATCAAGCTTGACTAGAAGAAGAAAGTTTTAGTCACCAATTTTAATGTTTCCTAAGTGTACATCATGAGAAACGCTGGGCTGGAAGAAGCACAATCTGGAATCAAGATTGCCAGGAGAAATATCAATAACCTCAGATATGCAGATGATACCACCCTTATGGCATAAAGTGAAGAGGAACTAAAGAGCCTCTTGATGAAAGTGAAAGATGAGAGTGAAAAACTTGGCTTACAGCTCAACATTCAGAAAACGAAATTCATGGCATCTGGTCCCATCACTTCATGGGAAATAGATGGGGAAACAGTGGAAACAGTGTCAGACTTTATTTTTTGGGGCTCCAAAATCACTGCAGATGGTGATTGCAGCCATGAAATTAAAAGACGCTTACTCCTTGGAAGGAAACTTATGAACAATCTAGATAGCATATTAAAAGCAGAGACATTACTTTGCCAACAAAGGTCCGTCTAGTCAAGGCTATGGTTTTTCCAGTGGTCATGTATGGATGTGAGAGTTGGACTGTGAAAAATGCTAAGCACGGAAGAATTGATGCTTTTGAACTGTAGCATTGGAGAAGACTCTTGAGAGTCCCTTGGACTGCAAGGAGATCCAATCAGTCCATTCTAAAGGAGATCAGTCCTGGGTGTTCAGTGGAAAGACTGATACTAAAGCTAAAACTCCAGTACTTTGGCCACCTCATGCGAAGAGTTGACTCATTGGAAAAGACCCTGAGGCTGGGAGGGATTGGGGGCAGGAAGAGAAGGGGAAGACAGAGCATGAGATGGCTGGATGGCATCACCGACTCGATGGACGTGAGTTTGAGGAACTCCGGGAGTTGGTGATGGACAGGGAGGCCTGGCGTGCTGCAATTCATGGGGTCGCAAAGAGTCCGACACGACTGAGTGACTGAACTGAACTGAATTGAATGGATTTGTGGAGAAGGAGGAGTTATGAACATGAAATAAGGGACTTATTAGCCACTAGCTAAACTACAAGAGGTCCAGAAGTTTTTAATTATACCCGCTTGGGTTATCTACATGTAATATCCCTGAAGTCTTTACTAAAACTTGCTTATACCTCCTTATTCTTCCTTTTCCTTTTTTGCACAGGCTAAGTACAGAGATTATACACAGCATTTTTTTTTAGGCTGAGTTCCATTTCTGTTGTCCTCATTTGCAAATAAGTCTAAAAGTCTATTTAAATATAAACATGTTCTACCCCAATGGATTCTACTTAAGTAAGTATTCTGTGACATTTTCTTTCAATGAGGCAAATTCTGATATGAATTGCAAGTCCCATCCACTACTTAAAATGGGGTATCAAAGTCTCCTACTATATTTGTACTGCTGTCTAAGTCTCCCTTTAGTTTGCTTCATGTATTTGGGTTGTCTAGTACATGTAATGCATTTTCAAGATGAATTCAGTCTTCTAATATTATGTGATGTTTTGCTTCCCTGGTGGCTCAGGTGGTAAAGAATCTGCCTGCAATGCAGGAAGCCCAGATTCAATCCTTGGATTGGGAAGAGCCCCTGGAGAAGGGAATTGCAACCCACTCCAGTATTCTTGCCTGGAGAATTCCCATGGACAGAGGAGCCTGAAGGGTTTCAAAGACTCAGACACAACCGAGCAACTAACACTAACTAACTTGCTTTTTGTGACTTTTTTTTTTTTTGGTCTTCCTGCAAGATTTTCAGAATCTTCATTCCCCTACCAGAATCAAACCCAGGTCCATGGTAGTGAAAGTGCAGAGTCCTAAACATTGTACCACCAGGGAAATCTCAGTGATAGTTTTAATTAAAAGCCTGTTTTAACTAATAAAATTATGCCCACTCTTGCCTCCTTTTGTTTACCACTGGCATGAAATTTCTTCCTCTATGCCTTCACTTTCAGCTTATGTGTGTTCTTAAATCTTAAATCCTATGACAATACAGTAGAAAACATATAGTCAATTTTTGCTGTTTATTTAGTCATGTATCTGTTATGTATGTCTGATTATCCATTAATACATTTTTTATTCCTTCTTACATGGTATATTTTCATGTCTTCCTTCATATAGTTCATGTTACAAAATTTTATTAAACCCAAATACATTATGGTTCATTTCCATTTATGTGTTAATTAATAAGAAGTCATTCCAAATTTTATTCTACCTACACATCTTTAATAATATGCTCTCTTCTTTTTATTAAAATGGACTTTTTTTTTGGATTATTTCTTTTGAGAATTAAACATCAGTCTAAAATTAGAGACCAGATATCTCTCCCTGTGTACTAGGTTTTTCTTAAAAACTCTTAGTCCTCAGTCTTAAAGGTTGATTGAAGAAAATTTAAACCAGATCTCTACAGGGACAAAATTCTGAGAATATGAAGTTGTGTGGGCAGAGGAATAGCACAGACTGAAAAAAACATCTGAAGGCAAAAACCACTACAATATTGTAAAGTAATTAGCCTCCAATTAAAATAAATTAAATTTAAAAAATCTGGTCTTTGTTTTAGAAGTCAGTTTATCACATGACAGCTTTGATTGATGGCCATACTTTATTTTAAGATGATATACTGATTCATTCAAGCACCATCATTGTTTGCCATGTTGTACCATGCTAAATTGTTTCCGTCTTGTCTGACTCTTTGCAACCCCATGGACTGTAGCCCACAGGACTTCTCTGTCCATGGGATTCTTCAGGCAAGATTACTGGAGCAGGTTGTCATGCCCTTCTCCAAGGAATCTTCCCTACCCAAGGACTGAACCCTCAGCTCTAAGTCTCTTGCATTGGCAGGTGGATTCTTTACCACTAGTGCCATCAGGGAAGCCAACCATCATTGTTTACATTAATAATATTGGAATAAACTCTCTAGTACACTGATTCTCTGTAAGATGGTGGTACATGTTGCTTTAAAGCCTCCAGGTTAGTTGCTCTTGAATACCATTGATAAACACCAGAGAAATATTTAAATTTGTCATTATACAATTCCATTTTTACTGAAGTTCTAGAAAGTCTCAGGAATTATCCTATGTATTATCAGTGTTAGTTACTCAGTCATTTCCAATTCTTTGTGACCCCATGGACTACAACCTGTTAATCTCCTCTGTCCATGAAATTCTCCAGGCAAGAATACTAGAGTGAGCAATTCCATTCTCTAGCAGATCTTTTCAACCCAGGGATGGAATCTTGGTCTCCTGCATTGCAGATAGATTCTTCACCAGCTGAGCCACCAGGGAAGTCCATGTATCATTAATACAAGTGTAAATTAGACACAGTTACTTTCCTATAGACACTTGCAGTAGTTGATTTTTAAATGCAGTGGAATTTATTTGTTGATATTTTCAGTTCTATAGTAAACATTCAAATATAGGTAAAACTCAAACTGGGTAAGAGTATTAAAATATATTCCTCTGGAAGGGTGTGTTCTAATTAACTATGCATGCTGTTTTTGTTCTTAATCTATACAGTTAGCAAAACAAGACTGGGAGCTCAATGCAGCTCAGATCATGAACTCCTAATTGTAAAATTCAGACTTAAATTGAAGAAAGTAGGGAAAAAACAGTAGGCCATTCAGGTATGACCAAAATAAAACTCCTTCTGATTATAGAGTGGAAGTGAGAAAGCAATTCAAGAAATTAGATCTCATAGACAGAGTGCCTGAAGAACTATAGACGGAGGTTCATAACATTGTATGGGAGGCAGTGATCAAAACCATCTCCAAGAAAAAGAACTGCAAGGCAAATGGCTCTCTGAGGAGGACTTACTAATAGCTGAGAAAAGAAGAGAAGCCAAAGGCAAAGGAGAAAAGGAAAGATAAAGCTATCTGAATTCAGAGTTCCAAATAATACCAAAGAGGGATAAGAAAGCCTTCTTAAGTGATCAATGCAAAGAAATAGAGGAAAACAATAGAACGGGAAAGACTAGAAATCTCTTCAAGAAAATTAGAGATACCCAGCAAACATTCCATGCAAAGATGGGCAGAATAAATGACAGAAATGATATGGACCTAACAGAAGAAGAAGATATTAAGAAGAGGAGGCAGGAATACACAGAAGAACTATATAAATGAGATAATGACCCAAAAAACCATGACTCACCTACAGTCAGATATCCTAGAGTGTGAAGTCAAGTGGGCCTTAGAAAGGATCACTACAAACAAAGCTAGTGGAGGTGGTGGAATCCCAGTTGAGCTAGGATTCAAATCTTAAAAGATGATGCAGTTAAAGTGCTGCACTCAATATGCCAGCAAATTTGGAAAACTCAGCAGTGACCATGGGACTGGAAAAGATCAGTTTTCATTCCAATCCCAAAGAAAGGCAAAGCCAAAGAATGTTCAAACACAATTGCACTCATTTCACACGCTAGCAAAGCAATTCTCAAAGTTCTCTAAGCTAGGCTTCAACAGAACATGAACCAAGAATTTCCAGATGTTCAAGATGGATTTAGAAAAGGCAGAGGAACCAAAGATCAACTTGCCAATATCTGCTGGATCATAGAAAAAGCAAGAAAATTCCAGAAAAACACCTACTTTTGCTTCATTGACAATGTTAAAGCCATTGACTGTGTGGATCACAACAAACGGTACAAAATTCTTAAGGATACAGGAATACCAGACCACCTGACCTGCCTTCTGAGAAATCTGTATGCAGGTCAAGAAGCAACTATTAGAATCAGACATGGAACAATGGACTGGTTCCAACAGGGAAAGGAATACATCAAGGCTGTATGGTGTCACCCTGCTTATTTAACTTATATGCAGAGTACATCATGTGAAATTCCAGGCTGGATGAAGCACAAGCTAGAATTACGATTGCCTGGAGAAATATCAATAATCTCATATATACAGATGATACCACCTTTATGGCAGAAAGCAAAGAGGAACTAAAGAGCCTCTTGGTGAAAGTGAAAAAGGAGAGTGAAAATATTGGCTTAAAACTCAACATTCAAAAAATGAAGATCATGGCACCTGGTCCCATCATTTCATGGCAAATAGATGGGGAAACATTGGAAACAGTTTTATATTTTATTTTCTTGGACTCCAAAATCACTGCTGATGGTGACTGAAGCCGTGTAAAAGATACTTGCTCTTTGGAGGAAAAGCTATGACAAACTACACAATGTATTAAAAAGCAGAAACATTACTGTGCAAAGATCCACATAGTCAAAGCTATGGGTTTTCATTTGTCATGTATCAATGTGTGAGTTGGATCATAAAGAAGACTAAGCACTGAAGAATTGATGCTTTTGAACTGTGGTGTTGGAGAAGACTCTTGAGAGTCCCTTGGACTACAAGGAGATCCAATCAGTCCATTCTAAAGGAGATCAGCCCTGGGTGTTCATTGGAAGGACTGATGCTAAAGCTGAAACTCCAATACTTTGGCCACCTCATGCGAAGTGTTGACTCATTAGAAAAGACTCTGATGCTGGGAAGGATTGGGGGCAGGAGAGAAGGGGAAGACAGAGGATGAGATGGCTGGATGGCATCACCAACTCGATGGACATGAGTTTGAGTGAACTCTGGGAGTTGGTGATGGAAAGGGAGGTCTGGCTTGCTGCAATTCATGGGGTAGCAAAGAGTCGGACATGACTGAGCGACTGAACTGAACTGAACCTATCCCTTCTCCAGCGGATCTTCCCGACCCAGGAATCTAACTAGGGTCTCCTGCATTGCAGGCAGATTCTTTACCAACTGAGTTAGGAGGGAAGCCCCAAGTGAAAGTGAAAGTCACTCAGTCATGTCCAACTCTTTGTGACCCCATGGACTATATAGTCCATGGAATTCTCCAGGGCAGAATACTGGAGTGTGTAGCCTTTCCCTTCTCCAGGGAATCTTACCAACCCAGGGACTGAACCCAGGTCTCCTGCATTGGCGGCAGATTCTTTACCAGCTGAGCCACAAGAGAAGCCCAGTCTAAAATCATAAGAATAATGGCAACCATTTAAAATATGAACCTAAATGAATTTTACTTCTTCTAAGAGTAGTAAGCTAATGTTTTCAGTATTTTAAGATTTGAAAATATCCCCTTCAATATGACCATCTGGGATTTAAAGTATTTTTTTGAACATAGAAGTTTGTACAATATCTATCTTTTATCATATTGAAATTTCTACTTACAACTAACCTAAATTCTCTTTAGAAAGATCCACTGTGACCAAGATATTTGGGCCAATATACAAATATTGTTAATACATGGTCACAGATTTGTTTGTTCTTCACTCCATAGACGATTGGGTTGATAAAAGGTGGAACTACAGGTAAAGCTTAGATAAAAGGATATGAACATATGGCAGTATGTAAAAACCAAACCTGTGTGTGAAGAAAGAAAAGGCAAGGAGATAGAGCTGTAGGAAGACATAAACGCGGGTGGTGAATATATTAAAGGCTTTGAATCTTGCCTACTTCAGGAAAAATTGAAAGATAGTGATAAAGATTTGAGTAAAAAACAACATAAAGATTATGTTAAATCCTAAGACACAGAAGGCAACAAATAGACTACACATCTTGTTGATCCTTACATCTTCTGTAACCAGCTTCACAATGGCCATGTGCTCACAATAAGCATGGGAGATGACTGCTGTTCAGTAGAATTTGTCAATATTTGATAAGCTCTGTGCATGGTGGTATAAGAATAGTAGCCCTGAGTGCCACCCCAACTCTAATGTGAGTCAAGGATTGTTGGGAGAAGACATTGACATGTCTCAAGGAGTTACAGATAGCCACATAGTGATCTAGGGCCATCACCAGTAAGACACCTGATTTGGTTCCCTGGAATGAATGAAGAAGCCACATTTGTAGAAGACAGGCTTCAAAAGAAATTTCTGTCAACTAAAACCAGATGATGCCTAACACTGGGGAGAATAAAGTGCTAAGTGCATGCCTGTGGCTCCCCACATGGTTAATAATATATATATATACATATATATATATAGAGAGAGAGAGAGAGAGTCTGTTTTTATATTTGATTATCACTGTAATTAGGAAATTCCCAATCACAGCCACAAGGTACATAACACAGAATGAATCCCGATCTAACAGTGCACTGACTCCAGACCAAGAATCCCAATGAGTGTTAGTACAGAGGGCATTCAGACTGAGCCACTGGATATGAAATATGAGCATAATAACTTGATTAGTAGATGTAAGAAGTGATTTGGTACTTAGCAGCAGGAGCAGCATGGTGTGTCATCTTTTAATTCCTGTCAAAAAATAATGAATTAAAGAGAAGAAGAAACTCAAAATAGTTGTTTTGAAATATATATTAGTACAGAAGGAGGAATCTCTAGGATTTAAGAAGATCAGCAGCAGAAATAATAGAGACAGGAGGACTCATTCTTGATAACTAATGAATATGTGGGTAACTTTAAATTGAGGCTAATTTCTTGGTTTACAGTGGTCATAACCCCATGATAATGAAGAAATGCTTAGGCAACAATTTTAATGTTTCCTAAGAGTACATCATGGAAATGCAAGATTGCAATCTGGAATCAAGATTGCCAAAATAAATAACTCAGATATGCAGATGATACCACCCTTATGGCAGAAAGTGAAGAGGAACTAAAGAGCCTCTTGATGAAAGTGAAAGTGGAGAGTGAAAAAGTTGGCTTACAGCTCAACATTCAGAAAACGAAGATCATGGCATCTGGTCCCATCACTTCATGGGAAATAGATGGGGAAACAGTGGAAACAGTGTCAGACTTTATTTTGGGGGGTCTCCAAAATCACTGCAGATGGTGATTGCAGCCATGAAATTAAAAGACGCTTACTCCTTGGAAGGAAACTTATGAACAATCTAGATAGCATATTAAAAAGCAGAGACATTACTTTGCCAACAAAGGTCTGTCTAGTCAAGGCTATGGTTTTTCCAGTGGTCATGTATGGATGTGAGAGTTGGACTGTGAAAAAAGCTAAGCGCCGAAGAATTGATGCTTTTGAACTGTATCATTGGAGAAGACTCTTGAGAGTCCCTTGGACTGCAAGGAGATCCAATCAGTCCATTCTAAAGGAGATCAGTCCTGGGTGTTCAGTGGAAAGACTGATACTAAAGCTGAAACTCCAGTACTTTGGCCACCTCATGCAAAGAGTTGACTCATTGGAAAAGACCCTGAGGCTGGGAGGGATTGGGGGCAGCAGGAGAAGGGGAAGACAGAGGATGAGATGGCTGGATGGCATCACCGACTCGATGGACATGAGTTTGAGTGAACTCCGGGAGTTGGTGATGGACAGGGAGGCCTGGTGTGCTGCAATTCATGGGGTCGCAAAGAGTCGGACATGACTGAGTGACTGAACTGAACTGAACTGAATGGATTTGTGGAGAAGGAGGAGTTATGAACATGAAATAAGGGACTTATTAGCCACTAGCTAAACTACAAGAGGTCCAGGAGTTTTTAATTATACCCGCTTGGGTTATCTACATGTAATATCCCTGAAGTCTTTACTAAAACTTGCTTATACCTCCTTATTCTTCCTTTTCCTTTTTTCCACAGGCTAAGTACAGAGATTTTACACAGCATTTTTTTTTAGGCTGAGTTCCATTTCTGTTGCCCTCATTTGCAAATAAGTCTAAAAGTCTATTTAAATATAAACATGTTCTACCCCAATGGATTCTACTTAAGTAAGTATTCTGTGACATTTTCTTTCAATGAGGCAAATTCTGATATGAATTGCAAGTCCCATCCACTACTTAAAATGGGGTATCAAAGTCTCCTACTATATTTGTAGTGCTGTCTAAGTCTCCCTTTAGTTTGCTTCATATATTTGGGTTGTCTAGTACATGTAATGCATTTTCAAGATGAATTCAGTCTTCTAATATTATGTGATGTTTTGCTTCCCTGGTGGCTCAGGCGGTAAAGAATCTGCCTGCAATGTAGGAGGCCCAGATTCAAACCTTGGATTGGGAAGAGCCCCTGGAGAAGGGAATTGCAACCCACTCCAGTATTCTTGCCTGGAGAATTCCCATGGACAGAGGAGCCTGAAGGGTTTCAGAGACTCGGACACAGCTGAGCAACTAACACTAACTAACTTGCTTTTTGTGACTTTTTTTTTTTTTGGTCTTCCTGCAAGGTTTTCAGAATCTTCATTCCCCTACCAGAATCAAACCCAGGTCCATGGTAGTGAAAGTGCAGAGTCCTAACCATTGTACCACCAGGGAATTCTCAGTGATAGTTTTAATTAAAAGCCTGTTTTGACTAATAAAATTATGCCCACTCTTGCCTCCTTTTGTTTACCACTGGCATGAAATTTCTTCCTCTATGCCTTCACTTTCAGCTCATGTGTGTTCTTAAATCTTAAATCCTATGACAATACAGTAGAAAACATATAGTCAATTTTTGCTGTTTATTTAGTCATGTATCTGTTATGTATGTCTGATTATCCATTAATACATTTTTTATTCCTTCTTACATGGTATATTTTCATGTCTTCCTTCATATAGTTCATGTTACAAAATTTTATTAAACCCAAATACATTATGGTTCATTTCCATTTATGTGTTAATTAATAAGAAGTCATTCCAAATTTTATTCTACCTACACATCTTTAATAATATGCTCTCTTCCTTTTATTAAAGTCGACTTTTTTTTGGATTATTTCTTTTGAGAATTAAACATCAGTCTAAAATTAGAGACCAGATATCTCTCCCTGTGTACTAAGTTTTTCTTAAAAACTCTTAGTCCTCAGTCTTAAAGGTTGATTGAAGAAAGTTTAAACCAGATCTCTACAGGGACAAAATTCTGAGAATATGAAGTTGTGTGGGCAGAGGAATAGCACAGACTGAAAAAAACATCTGAAGGCAAAAACCACTACAATATTGTAAAGTAACTAGCCTCCAATTAAAACAAATTAAATTTTAAAAATCTGGTCTTTGTTTTAGTAGTCAGTTTATCACATGACATCTTTGACTGAAGGCCATACTTTATTTTAAGATGGTATACTAATTCATTCAAGCACCATCATTGTCTGCCATGTTGTACCATGCTAAATTGTTTCCGTCTTGTCTGACTCTTTGCAACCCCATGGACTGTAGCCCACAGGACTTCTCTGTCCATGGGATTCTTCAGGCAAGAATACTGGAGCAGGTTGTCATGCCCTTCTCCAAGGAATCTTCCCTACCCAAGGACTAAACCCTCAGCTCTAAGTCTCTTGCATTGGCAGGTGGATTCTTTACCACTAGTGCCATCAGGGAAGCCAACCATCATTGTTTACATTGATAATATTGGAATAAAGTCTCTAGTACACTGATTCTCTGTAATATGGTGCTACATGTTGCTTTAAAGCCTCCAGGTTAGTTGCTCTTGAATACCATTGATAAACACCAGAGAAATATTTAAATTTGTCATTATACAATACCATTTTTACTGAAGTTCTAGAAAGTCTCAGGAATTATCCTATGTATTATCAGTGTTAGTCACTCAGTCATTTCTAATTCTTTATGACCCCATGGACTACAACCTGTTAATCTCCTCTGTCTTGCCTGAAATTCTCCAGGCAAGAATACCAGAGTGAGCAATTCCCTTCTCTAGCAGATCTTTCCAACCCAGGGAAGGAATCTTGGTCTCCTGCATTGCAGACAGATTCTTCACCAGCTGAGCCACCAGGGAAGCCCATGTATCATTAATACAAGTGTAAATTAGACACAGTTACTTTCCTATAGACACTTGCAGTAGCTGATTTTTAAATGCAGTAGAATTTATTTGTTGATATTTTCAGTTCTATAGTAAACATTCAAATATAGGTAAAATTCAAACTGGGTAAGAGTATTAAAATATATTCCTCTGGGGGTGTGTTCTAATTAACTATGAATGCTGTTTTTGTTCTTAATCTATACAGTTAGCAAAACAAGACTGGGAGCTCAGTGCAGCTCAGATCATGAACTCCTAATTGTAAAATTCAGACTTAAATTGAAGAAAGTAGGGAAAAAACAGTAGGCCATTCAGGTATGACCAAAATAAAATTCCTTATGATTATAGAGTGGAAGTGCGAAAGCAATTCAAGAATTTAGGTCTCATAGACAGAGTGTCTGAAGACCTATAGACGGAGGTTCGTAACATTGTATGGGAGGCAGTGATCAAAACCATCTCCAAGAAAAAGAACTGCAAGGCAAATGGCTCTCTGAGGAGGACTTACTAATAGCTGAGAAAAGAAGAGAAGCCAAAGGCAAAGGACCTAACAGAAGAAGAAGACTTTAAGAAGAGGTGGCAGGAATACACAGAAGAACTATATAAATGAGATAATGACCCAGAAAACCATGACTCACCTACAGTCAGATATCCTAGAGTGTGAAGTCAAGTGGGCTTTAGAAAGGATCACTACAAACAAAGCTAGTGGAGGTGGTGGAATCCCAGTTGAGCTAGGATTCAAATTTTAAAAGATGATGCAGTTAAAGTGCTGCACTCAATATGCCAGCAAATTTGGAAAACTCAGCAGTGACCATGGGACTGGAAAAGATCAGTTTTCATTCCAATCCCAAAGAAAGGCAAAGCCAAAGAATGTTCAAACACAATTGCACTCATTTCACATGCTAGCAAAGCAATTCTCAAAGTTCTCTAAGCTAGGCTTCAACAGAACATGAACCAAGAATTTCCAGATGTTCAAGCTAGATTTAGAAAAGGCAGAGGAACCAGAGATCAACTTGCCAATATCCACTGGATCATAGCAAAAGCAAGAAAATTCCAGAAAAACACCTACTTCTGCTTCATTGACTATGTTAAAGCCATTGACTGTGTGGATCACAACAAACGGTACAAAATTCTTAAGGATACAGGAATACCAGACCACCTGACCTGCCTTCTGAGAAATCTGTATGCAGGTCAAGAAGCAACTATTAGAATCAGACATGGAACAATGGACTTGTTCCAATAGGGAAAGGAATACATCAAGGCTGTATGGTGTTACCCTGATCATTTAACTTATATGCAGAGTACATCATGTGCAATGCCAGGCTGGATGAAGCACAAGCCAGAATTAAGATTGCCTGGAGAAATATCAATAATCTCAGATATGCAGATGACACCACCTATATGGCAGAAAGCAAAGAGGAACTAAAGAGCCTCTTGATGAAACTGAAAAAGGAGAGTGAAAATATTGGCTTAAAACAACATTCAAAAAATGAAGATCATGGCACCTGGTCCCATCATTTCATGGCAAATAGATAGGGAAACATTGGAAACAGTTTTATATTTTATTTTCTTGGACTCCAAAATCACTGCTGATGGTGACTGCAGCCGTGAAATTAAAAGATACTTTCTCTTTGGAGGATAAGATATGACAAACTACACAATGTATTACAAAACAGAAACATGACTGTGCAAAGATCCATATAGTCAAAGCTATGGTTTTTCCATTTGTCATGTATCGATGTGAGAGTTGGATCATAAAGAAGACTAAGCACTGAAGAATTGATGCTTTTGAACTGTGGTGTTGGAGAAGACTCTTGAGAGTCCCTTGGACTGCAAGGAGATCAAGCCAGTCAATTTTAGAAGAAATCAATCCTGAATATTCATTGGAAGAACTGATGCAGAAACTGAACCTCCAATACTTTGGCCCTCTGATGTGAAGAATTGACTCATTAGAAAAGAGCCTTTTGCTGGTAAAGACTAAAGACAAGAGGAGAAAGGGATGACAGAGGATGAGATGTTTTGATGGGATCACCAACTTGATGGACATGAGCAAACTCCAGGAATTGCTGATGGACAGGGAAGTCTGGCGTGCTGCAGTCCATGGGGTCACAAAGAGTTAGACATGACTGAGGGACTGAACAACAGCAACAATTGTGAATAGACCTAATTAATTTTAATCAATTTTTTGCTATCTTTTTTATCCAAAATATTCAATGTTTATAGACTCTATTTAATATTTTACAGTTTTTATGTTGCTGATATTGGTATTATTGATTTTATATTATTTTAATGTGTATCAGTATTTTATAAAAAGCAGACATCTATAAAGAGACATATCTATAAATAGATGTGATTAAAATTTTTTTAAATATAGATTTACAAGTAGATATTAGAAAATGAGATATGGCCAGAATTACAGCTATGTGTTGGGTTAACATGTTGAAATATTGGGTTGGCTAAAAAGTTCATTCGGATTTTTTCATACAATCTGATGAAAAACCTAATGATTCTTTTGGCCCACCTAATATTAAAGTGTGGCATGGTCTTCAGAATTTATCTTGAATCAACTGCTGTTTTTTGTCATTCCTTATCTATGCAGGTTTAAGAGTTGTTAGAGAGAATGTTCTATGTTTTAAAGTAGAAGTTTAAGTTGCTTGGTGGTGTCGGATGGAATTCTCTAAGCTAGAATACTAGAGTGGGTAACATTTCCCTTCTCCAGGGGATCTTACCAACCCAGAGATCAAAGCCAGGTCTCCTGCATGGCAGGTGGATTCTTTACCAGCTGACCCATAATGGAAGCCCAAGAATATTGGAGTGGGTAATCCCAAAGAAAGGCAATGCCAAAGAATGCTCAAACTACAGCACAATTGCACTCATCCCACACGCTAGTAAAACAATGCTCAAAATTCTCCAAACCAAGCTTCAGCAATACGTGAACCATGAACTTCGAGATGTTCAAGCTGGTTTTAGAAAAGGCAGAGGAACCAGAGATCAAATTGCCAACATCCACTGGATCATCAAGAAAGCAAGAGAGTTCCAGAAATACATCTATTTCTTCTTTAATGACTATGCCAAAGCCTTTGACTGTGTGGACCACAATAAACTGGGGAAGATTCTTAAAGAGATGGGAATACCAGACCACCTGACCTGCCTCTTGAGAAACCTATATGCAGGTCAGGAAGCAACAGTTAGAACTGGACATGGAACAACAGACTGGTTCCAAATCAGGAAAGGAATATCTCAAGGCTGTAAGGTGACAACCTTGCTTATTTAACTTATATGAAGAGTACATTATGAGAAACGCTGGGCTGGAAGAAGCACAAGCTGGAATCAAGATTCCTGGGAGATATATCAATAACCCCAGATATGCAAATGACACTACCCTTATGGTAGAAAGTGAAGAGGAACTAAAAAGCCTGTTGATGAAAGTGAAAGAGGAGAGTGAAAAAGTTGGCTTAAAGCTCAACATTCAGAAAATGAAGATCATGGCATCTGGTCCCATCACTTCATGGGAAATAGATGGGGAAACAGTGGAAACAGTGTCAGACTTTATTTTGGGGGGGCTCCAAAATCACTACAGATGGTGATTGCAGCCACGAAATTAAAAAATGCTTACTCCTTGGAAGGAAAGTTATGACCAACCTATATAGCACATTAAAAAGCAGAGGCATCACATTGCCAACAGAGATCCATTTAGTCAAGGCTATGGTTTTTCCAGTAGTCATGTATGGATGTGAGAGTTGGACTGTGAAGAAAGCTGAGCACTGAAGAACTGATGAACTTTTGAACAGTAGCGTTGGAGAAGACTCTTGAGAGTCCCTTGGACTGCAAGGAGATACAATCAGTCCATTCTAAAGGAGATCAGTCCTGGGTGTTCATTGGAAGGACTGATGCTAAAGCTGAAACTCCAATACTTTGGCCACCTCATGCGAAGAGTTGACTCATTAGAAAAGACTCTGATGCTGGGAGGGATTGGGGGCAGGAGTAGAAGGGGAAGACAGAGGATGAGATGGCTGGATGGCATCACCAACTCGATGGACATGAGTTTGAGTGAACTCTGGGAGTTGGTGATGGACAGGGAGGCCTGGCGTGCTGCAATTCATGGGGTAGCAAAGAGTCGGACATGACTGAGCGACTGAACTGAACTGAACCTATCCCTTCTCCAGAGGATCTTCCCGACCCAGGAATCTAAATAGGGTCTCCTGCATTGCAGGCAGATTCTTTACCAACTGAGTTAGGAGGGAAGCCCCAAGAGAAAGTGAAAGTCACTCAGTCATGTCCAACTCTTTGTGACCCCATGGACTATATAGTCCATGGAATTCTCCAGGGCAGAATACTGGAGTGGGTAGCCTTTCCCTTTTCCAGGGAATCTTACCAACCCAGGGATTGAACCCAGGTCTCCTGCATTGGCGGCAGATTCTTTACCAGCTGAGCCACAAGAGAAGCCCAGTCTAAAATCAGAAGAATAATGGCAACCACTTAAAATACAAACCTAAATGAATTTTACTTCTTCTAATAATAGTAAGCTAATGTTTTAAGTATTTTATGATTTGAAAATATCCCCTTCAATATGACCATCTGGGATTTAAAGTATTTTTTGAACATAGAAGTTTGTACAATATCTATCTTTTATCATATTGAAATTTCTACTTAGAACTAACCTAAATTCTCTTTAGAAAGATCCACTGTGACCAAGATATTTGGGGTATACAAATATTGTTAATACATGGTCACAGATTTGTTTGTTCTTCACTCCATAGATGATTGGGTTGATAAAAGGTGGAACTACAGGTAAAGCTTAGATAAAAGGATATGAACATATGGCAGTATGTAAAAACCAAACCTGTGTGTGAAGAAAGAAAAGGCAAGGAGATAGAGCTGTAGGAAGACACAAACGTGGGTGATGAATATATTAAAGGCTTTGAATCTTGCCTACTTCAGGAAAAATTGAAAGATAGTAATAAAGATTTGAGTAAAAAACAACATAAAGATTATGTAAAATCCTAAGACACAGAAGGCAACAAATAGACCATGTATCTTGTTGATCCTTACATCTTCTGTAACCAGCTTCACAATGGCCATGTGCTCACAATAAGCATGGGAGATGAATGCTGTTCAGTAGAATTTGTCAATATTTGATAAGCTCTGTGCATAGTGGTATAAGAATAGTAGCCCTGAGTGCCACCCCAACTCTAATGTGAGTCAAGGATTGTTGGGAGAAGACATTGGCATGTCTCAAGAAGTTACAGATGGCCACATAGTGATCTAGGGCCATCACCAGTAAGACACCTGATTTACTTCCCTGGAATGAATGAAGAAGCCACATTTGTAGAAGACAGGTTTCAAAAGAAATTTCTGTCAACTGAAACCAGAAGATGCCTAACACTGGGGAGAATAAAGTGCTAAGTGCATGCCTGTGGCTCCCAACATGGCTAATATATATATATATATATATATATATAGAGAGAGAGAGAGAGAGAGAGTCTGTTTTTATATTTGATTATCACTGTAATTAGGAAATTCCCAATCACAGCCACAAGGTACATAACACAGAATGAACCCCGATCTAACAGTGCACTGACTCCAGGCCAAGAATCCCAACGAGTGTTAGTACAGAGGGCATTCAGACTGAGCCATTGGATATGAAATATGAGCATAGTGACTTGTTTAGTAGATTTAAGAAGTGATATAGTACTTAGCAGAAGGAGCAGCATGGTGTGTCATCTTCTAATTCCTGTCAAAAAGTGATGAATTAAAGAGAAGAAGAAATTCATTTATTTTAGCTGAACATACTTAAGATTAGGGTTATACTTCCCTTGTAGCTCAGTCTTTAAAGAGTCTGCCTACAATGTGGGAGACCTGAGTTCGATCCCTGGTTCAGGAAGATCCCCTGGAGAAGGAAATGGCAACTCACTCCAGTATTCTTGCCTGGAGAGTCCCATGGACAGAGGAGCCTGGCAGGCTGCAGTCCTTGGGGTCACTAAGAGTCGGACACGACTGAGCAACTTCACTTTCACTTTTCACTTTCATGCATTGGAGAAGGAAATGGCAACCCATTCCAGTGTTCTTGCCTGGAGAATCCCAGGGATGGGGGAGCCTGGTGGGCTGCCATCTATGGGGTCGCACAGAGTCGGACATGACTGAAGTGACTTAGCAGCAGCAGCAAATCCAAACTACAAACACCCACAAATATTCTCCCTCTATGAATTCTCTGACATTCCCTCATTGAGCTCAAGTCCTCCACTGATAGAGAACTCTGTTTTCTGAGATAGCTTGCCACGTGGCAAGAACTCCAAATATCACATAGGCTGTCTTTACATTGAGTACCAAAATGTCTCCTTCTTAATTTTTCATAAAAATCCAGAATCCATCTTCCAAAAAATACCATCAACCATGGATCATGATGATTTATTGAATGGGATCTGAAATTAGTCAAGAGAGTTTAAATCCTGGATGCCACTACTTACTTTGCAAAATCTACAGCCAGTTATAGAACTTAACTTCAAATTGTCTCCATTTTTTTGTTGCTAAAACAATGCTCACAGATTGAAATACATTCTAATGTGATTACAAGGAATCAATGACTTAGTTCATGTAAATAATTTGTAAAATATATAGGAGAATGTATTTTTCTGTCACTAAATGCCAAATGCTAATCCATAGAAGTTCATCCTCTCTTTCCCATAACTTTAGATACATGATGAGCATGTCACATGAATGACTTCAAGGGCCTCCTTCCCCGTGAATCTTTCCTGGCCTAAATGGGTATTATTTGCTAACCTGTTAACAAATAAGCTTTTCATCCATTTATCTGCCCAGAATATTTTCTAGAGGTCCTCCCAGTTGTCAACCTCATTAAAATGTAACACCCATTATGTCATTAACTGATTTAGAAACCTTCTGGAAATCAGGAGACTCAGTCTTCCTAGAGTTTGAACACTCAACTGAACTGTAAGATTCTACAGATATTTTAAAATCATCTTGGCATTTTATTGGATCACATGGTATTTGTGTTCTCCATTTCCCAACACTCAGTGCAGAGTTTCAAGCCCAGAGACTTACCAATTATCACCTGTGGTAATACCCATAGAAGTAATAAGTCGGAAACTTTTTGCTGCTTCAGCTAGTAAAGATGAATACTTCATAGTACATGGTGTACCTGGACAATTCATTTCACAAATTCCTGGTGAGTTCTTAGGTTCACTTGTGACAAGGGTGAAAAAAAGAAAAGCATCTTATGGTTCAGAATATACAAGATTCATTTTCAGTGTTTGTGTCTCTAAAAAAGAAATTCTTAAACTTTGCTTTCACTTTGGAACTGGGAACCAAAATGATCCCCCTTTTAAAATTTTCTAAAAGAAGACAGTGCCCCAGGAGAGGACAAAACAAGTCAATGGTACTTATTTATAAAAATAATAAACCAATATAGGAACATAAAAACATCTTGAGATATACAGACTACTCAGTATAGACCTGCTGACCGAGAAAAAAGGAATATTTCTATAATTTAATTCCAATCTGAGAAACACTCATTTTTAAGTTTTGGGCCCATGAAAAGGGATGACTTGGGAAATTCACCTCAGAACCCTCAATCATCTGTTATTTTCTGAGAATCTTCCATGTGAATTTGTTGAAACGAGTAGTTCCTGTATCCAAACCAGCCCTCATCCAATTGCCTCAGTTATGTTCAGAATTATCATGAAATGTTGATATACATTTTCAAGGATTTTAAGATCATTTGCAATATCTATAGTAACTTCCCATTGGGATCTATTGTTCATGGCAGGTATTTATTTAGTTGAGTGAAGGCACAAAAGAGTGTGCCTTAGATAAAGGATTTTAAGATTTAGTAGCTAGAAGATAAAGGGGGAACCTCCCGTTCTCTATTTCATACAAAGAAAAGTCTCACAAGACTGTATTGTTTGTGTTTACCTGGAGGCCAGTGTGATTTTTCTTGAAGTCACACTGGATTTGTTCTGTGTAATTGGGTCTGGCCCTGTTTCATAGTCCTGTTCTGTTTCCATTGACAAATGCTCTGACCCCATCTTATCCATAATCCGTCCTTGAAATAGTGTAGCATTGAGGACATTTACATGTGAGGCTAGCTCACCCTGCATTAGGAGAGCTGGTTGTGTGCATCTTTTCCCAGCTGGGCCCATGGTGATTCAGGTCAGCTGATTGATACCAGTGAACAGGAAAAAAACAATGTGTATCAGAGTGTCAACCACCCACCAAAGTAACAGAGTTGCCCTTAGAAATAACTACATTCAAAGGCTTTTGCCACTTTAACAAGAATTTAAATTTTTAATTTTTACTCAAATATTTTAAAATAAGATTTTGCTTCTCATTACTTATTTTGGTGGAAATATGTCCCTTTGTCCTTAGTATTTTTACAAAAGTGGGTTAGAGGTGTAAACATTTAGACATGAGGCCTTTCTAAGTATTAAATTTGTTTTTATGTGAAAGTAAGTGATCTGAATCTTTGTGGTTTTCCCTCTTACCGCAGCACTGTATAGGGATATGCATTGAAAAAGCAGTTGGTCTCAGGGGTTGAACAAATAGACAAAGCAATTAATAAATGACAAATGTTACATGGGAATCTGACTTTAATAGAAAAGGATTAGTATACCAAAAATAACGTGAAGGTAGGAAAAACAGCAGTGGGAAGCACAGTGCATCAGTGAGAGAGGAGGCATGCAGAGGATGGGTAGTGTGTGCAGTAAACGGTCACGTTAATGTTAACAAGTCAGTCTGTCAAGTCTTTCCTTAAAAGTTTCCTCCTCCTACAGGTAAAGGCCCTAAAAGAATCCAGGAATTCTAATACTATCAGAAGATAATGCAAAAGTTAATGGCAACTGTTTAAGAACAATGCAAGCCCTGACTTAAACATTATTGTATATTACCCTCTAACAGCTCAGGAGACACTATCTCAGGAATGATTCCACAGAAGATCATAGTTTTGTGACTTACTTAAGTTTTCAGAGTTAATGGAGTCAAGATGGACTGGCTGAGTTCATCTCAAATAGTCTTGTCAAAGTCCATCTAGGCTCTTATTGTGAGAAATTGTTTGATTATAATGTTTCTGTATGCAGATGAATGATAGTTGTTCGCCTCTGGATTTGGCTGAAAACAGCAAATTTGAAACCATAAAATATCAAGCATCAAAAGTCAAATGATTTCACTTACTCTGACATAAAAACTGTTCTGGAACAGTTGTATTATGGTTCTTTACTATGATAGGATGGACATTTTAAGGCTGATATTAGTGTTTATTTCATATACAAGAGAGTGTAGAATTAGTGCCTTCCTGATGTCTCCTCATATTTTGTTTTTTGGAGAATTCTAATATATTCTTTGGGCAATTTTAGAAATTATACATAGAAATGGAGATGGAAGACCAAATGTTATCTGAATTTTTATTGACGTATAACTCACATATAACACTACGGTGTACAATTTAGTGATTTGATATTTAAATGCATTGTGAAATGACCTCCATGATAAATCTAGTAATCATCTGTCCCTATATAAAATTATTAAAGTGCTACTGATTATATTCCTTACACTGTATATTACATCCCATGACTTTATTCATTTATAACTGGATGTTTCTATTTCATTATTCCCTTTATCTATTTCATCCAACCCCCTAATCCATCTCCTCTGGCAACCACCAGTTTATTCTCTGTATCTATGAGTGAGTCTGTTATTGTTCTGTTTTTTTTAATTTAATTTTATTTTTAAACATTTATTAGTTTTGAACATGCTTTTTTGATTCCACATATGTTTGTACATTTCTGATGCTTTTTTGATTCCACATATGAATGAAATTATACAGCAGATATCTTTCTCTCTGACTGTATTTCATCTAGCATAATATTCTCTGGGTCCAGCCATGTTGTCACAATTAGCAAGACTGCATTTTTTTTTTTTCTGTATCTTTATACTGTTTAAGTGTAAGGATATAGCTTAGTATGAAAGCAAAATGGACCTGCTCACTAAATCCCAAAAGAGGCTGATTTTCCCATCAAACCAGGATGATATGAATGTCAGGACAACTTTCCCACATACCATGCCAAGAGAGTCAACACAAAAGATCTGAAGCTTATGGATGGTTCTCTATCAAGAAGAAGAAGAGGGAGGAGATATGCCAAATATTATTATTCTCAAAGTGAACATTTAGCTGAGGAACTGCAAATAGCCAGAAGGGTCAATGTATTTTGCTACCTTACCTGAAAGCCTCCACCAAGTAACAGAAGAGGCAATTCTTGCCACTGATGGCTGAAAAATCACCATCATCAGATCTCTTCCTCTATCTGAAGTCAATCCTACCAGAAAATACCCAGGGCCTACTAGAAATGTTGTCTCTTGTGGAGTCCTGAGTAACAAAACCCATAAAAATATTAACACCAATTACAAATTCACGAAACTGAAGCACAGTGTAAATTTACCATTATGCCACTCTTCTCTACCATAATACTTATCATATGGTAGGTGTTGGATAATCCAGTGAATTAAAAGATAACCTTAGAGGGCTCAGAAAAATGATTGATATGTAAAATAGAACCCCTGAGTTTTCATGTTTTTCATCACTCCTGAGTAACTCTGAAAATTCATTGAAATTTTAAACATCACTATCTCATCATATCCATAAAATTTGTTTTTATTTTGTTTTTGGTAAAGAACATGTTAAGATACACTTTCTCTGATTTTTTATGACTGACATCTTCAAGAAACAAGAGTAGACAACTTGCTTTCACTGAGTACCTAGACACTACAGAACACTAATACTTGGGTGTATTTAAATTCTGTGAGAAATGCATAATTTTTGAATTATCTGGAGAAGACTTCTTAGAACAGGAACCTCAGCCAGATCTAAAAGGCAAAAAGGAAAAAAGAAAAGGAAGTGAAATATTGTTCATTATTTTGCACTTTTTACACTTCTCATTCTCACTACCCTGATAGGATCCATAATCCTATTCATTGATAGTTTTCATGGGCTGTGAGGATGTGAGAACTAGCTGTCACCCTGGCAGATTTCATAAGACAACTTTTGAGAAAACTTAAGCATCTCAAATTACATGCTTTTGCTTTATTTTTATTTGAAGTAACATAGATGGGGAAACAGTGGAAACTGTCAGGCTTTATTTTTGGGGGCTCCAAAATTACTGCAGATGTTAATTGTAGCCATGAGATTAAAAGATGCTTACTCCTTGGAAGGAAAGTTATGACCAACCTAGATAGCACATTAAAAAGCAGAGACATTACTTTGCCAACAAAGGTCTGTCTAGGCAAGGTTATGGTTTTTCCAGTAATCATGTATGGATGTCAGAGTTGGACTGTGAAGAAAGCTGAGTGCTGAAGAATTGATGCTTTTGAGCTGTGGTGTTGGAGAAGACTCTTGAGAGTCCCTTGGACTGCAAGGAGATCCAACCAGTCCATCCTAAAGGAGATCAGTCCTGGGTGTTCTTTGGAAGGACTGATGCTAAAGCTGAAATTCCAATACTTTGGCCACCTCATGCGAAGAGTTGACTCATTGGAAAAGACTCTGATGCTGGGAGGGATTAGGGGCAGGAAGAGAAGGGGACAACAGAGGATGAGATGGCTGGATGGCATCACCGACTCGATGGATGTAAGTTTGAGTGAACTCCGGGAGTTGGTGATGGACAGGGTGGCCTGGCGTGTTGCAATTCATGGGGTCGCAAAGAGTCGAACATGACTGAGTGACTGAACTGAACTGAACTGATGGTACAAAGAAGAAACAACAAAACTATAAATCATGGTGGATTTTAAAAAGAGAATATTTTTACCACATGAATGCAAATCTGCTTGGTTTTTGCACCATAGACAAGTGGATTGAGAAATGGAGGGACCAGCAAGTAAATGCTAGAAAAGAGGATGTGGATGTAAGGGGGGATGTGAGAACGAAACCTATGTGCAAAGAAAGAGAAGAAGGCAAGGAGGTAGAACTGGAGGAAGACACAGATGTGAGCGATGCAAGTATTGAATGCTTTCAACCTAGCCTCCTTCTGGGGCAAACGAAAAACTGTGATAAATATCTGTACATAGGACAATGAGATGCATATGAGGTCAAACCCAGCAACAGTGAAAGCCACAAACAAACCATAGATTTTGTTGACCCTGGCATCTTCTGCAGCCAGTTTCACAATGGCCATATGCTCACAGTAGCAGTGGGAGATAACTTTTGTATGAAAAAAGTGCAGCTGGTATTTTATCAGTACTAGGCTGGGGGTCACAAAAATGGTAGCCCTGAGTGTTACCATAGCTGCTATTTGGGTGACTAGCTGGGGGGTGAAGATGGAAGCATGTCTCAGTGGATAACAGATGGCCACACAGCGGTCCAGGGCCATGGCCAGGAGGAAGCCTGACTCAAAGGCTTCAAATGTGTGAATGAGCCACATTTGAAGCAGGCAAGAGTCAAAATATATCTCTGGTATATGAAACCAGAAGATTCCAAGCATTTTGGGCACAATGCTGGTGCTAAGAGCAATATCTGTGACTCCTAGCATGCCCAGGAAAATGTACATGGGTTCATGGAGGCTGGGCTCCGATTTGATGATGATCAGAAGCAAGGCATTTCCAATTACAGCAGTGAGATACATGGCACAGAATGGAATCCCAATCCAGCACTGCACAGACTCCAGGCCTGGGATCCCTATTAGCGTGAACACAGAAGGCCTGAAGACTGTGATGTTGGAAATGGACATAGTGTCTTTGCATTTCCAGATGCAAACAAATTAGTCTGTGCTATTGTACTATCTATTTTTATGCCAAGTCTTCAGATTTTCTGATTTTAACTGAACTCTGAGATCATATCATCCATCTCCTTCATATAACTGAAGGGAAAATACAGATTCACAAGCCACATCACTGTTTAGGAAGTCCATCCACAAACACTATACCACAATAAGACATTATGTTCATGGCCAGCCAACCTCAGTAGCACCAACCAAATCACATGAGTAATGGAATAAATTGCTGACTTGTTTTTTTCTTTCCAGACCTGCGGACAAAGAAAAAATAATAGACTTGTTCATTTTGTTTGTAGATTGCATTTTAATCAGTTTGATGAATCCCTCCATACTGTTCATTCTAGCTACTGCTCAATCACTCTATTATCCTCAATTGTCTTTAAGTCAGGAACAGTTTGCATGAACAGATTCTCAGACTCTGATTAGTATTTTATTTTAAATGGCTCCTTATGAAAGAAAAATAGAGATAAAAACAGTTGACATCAATGAGCATAATGTACTTAGTTATTTATATTATCTGTTCTGTATAAGACTGAATGATTTTTCAAAAGAATGTCGAGTTAGAAAAGACCATTCAGATTCACATATTTGTGGCAATCCTGGTCAAAGTTCTTTGCTACTTTCTACATTTCTCATAAAGCTGTGTTATATTTTGCTTATATTTCTTCAGCTGAAATCATTAAAATTAGTTGTGTGCTCAAAATAGTTGAAGTTCTATAATACACATTAGTGCAGAAGGAGGAATCTCTGGGACTCAAGAAAATCAGCAGCAGAAATGATTGGGACAGGAGGGCTCATTCTTGACTACAACATATGAGAAAATGAGTAAATGTGTAACACAGCCAAATTGAGGCTAATGTCTTGGGTTTACCCTGGTCAGAGCTCCCATAAGCATGAAATTTGTCCACTTTAGGTTCATTAACTCTTAATGCAGTATGGATAACTTGGAAGAGGAGTCTTTTTTTTTTTTTTTTTTAGTTCAAGCAAAATATATTAATTAGAAAATAAAGGATGAAGGAACAGGATTTTTAAAAAGAGTCAAATGTAAAGCTAGTTACTTTATGTCAGCAAGCTCATAAGGTATCATCTAACCATATGCTTAATGTAAATAAACATACCAGTAAATGCTAGGACAGCTATGATTTATGTTGCTAAACATCAAGTGAAAGAATGATGTCAGTCGGGCCATTTTATGGCAGACACCATGTATTTGCTGACAAATAGCTGGAATAGACTTAATGAATTAACTACTTTGATTTTGGCAAATTTTATCCCCAATGCTTCAGAGAAAGCAATGGCACCCCACTCCAGTGCTCTGCCTGGAAAATCCCATGGATGGAGGAGCCTGGTAGGCTGCAGTCCATGGGGCTGCTAAGAGTCGGACACAACTGAGCGACTTCACTTTCACTTTTCACTTTCATGCATTGGAGAAGAAAATGGCAACCCACTCCAGTGTTCTTGCCTGGAGAATCCCAGGGATGGGGGAGCCTGGTGGGGTCACACAGAGTCGGACACGACTGAGGTGACTTAGCAGCAGCAGCAGCAGCATCCCCAATGCTTAGTTCAGTGACTCTCCAACCCATAGATGGCTGACTCCTTTCTAATAAGGGTAAAGTTTTTCTTCAGAAATGATCAAAATGAGAATAGGACTCCTTTAAGTATAAACATAGTATCTGGCTTTTTCAAAGGTAAAAAACTGTCATGTGACCATCACATGATAGTATGGACAGTGGGATGACAGGCGGGTGTACATAAGTGAGTTCAGGACTGATGGGATGCAGTGATTATTGTGAAAAAGCTGATAATGGAATATTATGAAGTTAATTTAGGAAAAGGAGGACTTACTTGTCAATAACTATTGGAAGCTGTTGCTGCTCTTGCCTGATACCTGAAAAGTACTGTTTGTTCTTCACCCACGATTTCTCATTGCCCAATTCTTTCTTCCACCTGAGATGGCAGTCTCATGCCCTCGTGTTCTGTTCTGCAGTTCCTCTTATATCTGTCCCCTCTACATCAGCACAGAGTCAGTGTCATGCGTTCTAATCCATTTGGTGCTGGGGCCATATGTAACATGTGAAAAACTGGAATATTTCTTCATATTTTATTTTCACTCTGGATACAGACACTCTTCTTCTCCATTTCTGCCTGAGATGATGTTTGTGTGCTTATTGCCCAACCAAACTCTGAGCAAAGTCTGAGTTATTCTTGGGTACAGCGTAAATTTATTGATTCAAATTGGGGAGGAAAATTGCTAGCCACCAATTTTAATACCCCCTAATAAATGTTTGGAGAAAGCAGAGTTGGGAACTTTGAATCAGGGATTTATTAGCCACTAGAGTAACCACAAAGGACCCAAGAGATTTTAATTAATTCCTCTTGGGTTTATTCACATGTAATATTCCCTGAAATCATTTCTATAACTTGCAGATAAGATACCTTCTCACTCCCCTCTTTTCTCTCACAGGCTAAATACAAAAAAATTTATATATACAAGTTTTCTTTCAGTTAGTTGACTTTCTTTCTGATGTTCTCATCTGCAAATTAACCTCAAGTCCACTTAAATGTAGACATGTTGATATTCTTATAGATTATACACCAAAGGTTTTATAAAATATTAATGATATTTCCTGTGCTGTAATTTATGTCCTTGTGCTTTTTCACTTTATATCTGGTACTTGGTGACTCTTCATCTCCTTCACTTATTCCGCTCTTATCCATTTTATACTCCCTACAGTTTTATCCTGGATCCTTTTCAGCCTCAAACTATGCAAACATGTTTGCAATCCTATCTACTTGAGATAATTTATTTAGCACCTTCATTATGCCAACTCATATAACAATTTCTCCAGCTGAGATGTTCTCACTCAGTCCAGGTTCATAGGGCCAAAATTTCATATTGAAATTTTAGTTCATACTATGATAAACTGTTCCTGGGCATGTCATTTAACTCCAAGATGGGTTAAAAAAAAAATTATTTCCAACTTTACTGTAATATTTGCAAATATCTTCATGCCTAGGTCTATACCTATCTAGATTTTGGGGGTGGTTAAGGGGTGGTTAGGCTACCGGATATGTTTTAAAGGATCATAAATTCTAATTTGTTTACCAAAAGTACAGATATGCATTCATTATCAAGCACACACCAATCCAGCAGTCTTGGTCTTCAGCAGAGTAAAACCAATTAGACTTATTTTCTGGTCAGATAGACTGGTGTTAAGCAGAGACTCATTTTATAATTATCCTCTTAAACAATCATTTAGATATGATCATTACATGACCATAATTAGAGGAAACAGAGGTCAATAAATGGTGTTCTTATGAATATCAAAGGAGAAAATGGTCTATATAATTTCCTGATATTCTTCATATTTCATTTTTTAAACTGGACTTGAATTTAATGATATTTAATTATTTTATGATATTCCTCATTATATGATTGGTTAAAGAATGTGTTTTTGAGTTGCCTAGTTTTTAATCTGGATTCTGCCACTTACTATTTCTGTGGTATGAGGGATATTTGTTGTCCATGTTTCCATTTTTGTAGCTGCACCATGTAAGAAAAACTAGCAATGGCTTCATATCTTTTTCTATAGATTAAATTATCTTAATCTATGTAAATCACATAGTATAGTATACTATATGGAGCTTTTTTCAAATTTATGACTTCTAGAAGGAAATGGCAACCCACTCCAGTGTTCTTGCCTGGCAAATTCCAGGGACGGGGGAGCCTGGTGGGCTGCCGTCTATGGGGTCACACAGAGTCAGACACAACTGAAGCAACTTAGCAGCAGCAGCAGCAGCATTGTGATATTACTGAACCTAAAAATCAGAATATATAGACATTTTGAATTTTGGCTGTGTGATTCACAGACTTTTATCAGATTTGGTGGGAAAGTACTTTTTGAGCAAATTCTACCAGAAATTATGCTTACTGCTTTATATGAATCATTTAATCTTTAAACCATCAAAGCTAAACTGTTTTATATTCTGTTTACAAATGAAAAAAACTAAATTCAAACAGGTCAAGTCACTAGCAACATTCCATAGATATTAATAGTGAAAAAATTAGATTTTGGACTTAAGTCTGATTCAACTGTTTAACACAAAATTGCAGACTTGTTTTTGGCAAGAACAATTTTTCATTGTGTGGCTTTGAAAAATTTACATAAATTCTCTTAGACTCTTAATTTGTATAATGAGATTAATAATAGTATCTAATTTATGGGATTATCATGGGGATTACCAGTATTTACTACTGTGGAATGTTGTTTCAACTACATTGAAAATTTAAGGACTAAGCTATTAAAAATATCCTATTCCATTTTTATGATTTCACTGAATTGAGTACTTTTAAAGACAGATATTTGAAAAATGGGAAAAAATACATTGAGTAAAGTATACAAAAGCAGAAAATATACATATATAAATGATGCCACATGTCACCTTTTACACTTAACTTTTGTTATAAGGACTTCCCTGGTGGCTCAGATGGTAAAGCATCTGCCTACAATACAGGAGACCCAGGTTCGATCCCTGGGTTGGGAAGATCCTCTGGAGAAGGAAATGGCAACCCGCTCCAGTACTCTTGCCTGGATAAACCCATGGATGGAGGAGCATTGTAGGCTACAGTCCATGGGGTCGCAAAGAGTCGGACACGACTGAGCAACTTCACTTTGTTCTAAGACAGTAACCCCTCTTAACTGACTGATTATCATTCAAGACTGAATGATATATGCGGGTATTCACTGTGGTTTGTGGAAAGTCAAAATCATCTAGAGGGAAAAATATAAAAGCTGAGTCATACAGGCCCTGCCTGAGGGGACTGCATCAGCTTGTTTCTTCTCTATGTACCTTCCTGTTGATAAGGAGCCAGTCTACTACTAAATTGGAGAAGGAAATGGCAACCCACTCCAGTATTCTGGCCTGGAAGACTCCATGGACTGGGGAGCCTGGTGGCCTGCAGCCCATGGGGTGCTGAAGAGTCAGAGGTGGCTGAGGACACACACCCTACTACTACGTAATTCAGGTGAACAAATCCACTCTCTCTGCCATGCTTCAGGAGTAAGCAAGCATGTGTGCACTTGCTCCTCAAGAGCAGAGTCCAGGCTTCCCACAGCCATCCTGTTAGTCCCACCAGCCCTCCAGCCAGCCAAAGGGACTTGTCTTTCTCCTGGTGTCAGACTTCAGGGCTGCAGTTGGCAGTGCCCAATATATGACTCAAACCACTCACTCCCCAGGGAGGGCTTCTGCCCATTTAATCCCCCTCCATGTCCCTTACAGTGGCACAGGTTCTGACTTGATCTCATGTGTCCTCTCTTATTACCCACTTCCATGTTTCCATGCAATTTTTCTTAAAGCCTCAGTAGCTACAAGAGTCTTTCTACCAGTCTGCAGTTAATTTTCAGCAAGAATTGCACATGTAGAATTGCTATGGTATATAGATATATTTTAAAAAGAATACATTTGAATTTCTTGGATGAAACTGGGCCTAGAGTGAAGTAAGCCAGAAAGAAAAACACCAATACAGTATACTTTATTTTTAGAAAGATGGTAACTAACCCTGTATCCACCATCACTGATGTATAGAACCTAGATGTATCTATATTTAAAAAAATTTATAAAAATTGCAAATATTAAAAAAATTATAAAAATTGCAACATAGAGAGTGAACAGACTATTATAATGAACTTTCATCTACCCATCAACCAGCTTCAACAAGTTTTCATTGTTATATTAACAATATACCATTCTCATACCTTTCCATAATTTCACCCACTGTGCAACCCAATTATTATTGTTATTATCTTTTTATCATTATTGACTAGAGGTTTGCAAGTAATTTTGACATACACTAAAGTGTAGAAGGCTTAGTTTAGCTCCACCATTTTGACAAATGGGTACATGCATGTAACTTATATAAACATAACATAGATCATGTATATCTTCCCAGAGATTTCATCATATGTTTCCCCAGTCATTTTCTCACCTCTACATCCATCAGAAGTAACCACTGTTCTGATTTTCTTTACATTAAGTTAGTTATACTTATTCTAAAGCTTTATATAAATGAAATAATACAATTCATACTCTTGTGTCTTGATTCTTTTTACTTACAAAACATGTAACTAAATTACATGTACCAGGAAACAAACAAACAAAATTCCTAGTACTTATCTACCTATTTCCAGGGAGAAAAACAAATGAATAAAATATTCAAGGATTCAACAGTAAAATGATGTCCTCACAGAAAAAAAAAAAGACATACCCAGATGCCATACTTCTTTCTGTAGTATACTTCAGGTAATGGTATATATCTATTATCAGGAGGAAGGAGTTGAGCTATTTCTCTTCATCTACTAAAGTTTATAGTTCACTCACAAGAAATCATACACTATATAATTTTCCCATTTGAAAGTCTAATATCCAGGCAATAGCTCTGATCCAAGTTCCTGTGTTTTCAGAGTATCCTCTGAGATACCACATCCCTCTTTTTAGACAGTGTCGAACAATGCTCCTGAGAATTTCCTTGGTTTTGATGCTATAAACAATGCAGTTGGCCACAGGTGGGAAGAAAAGGTAGACACTGGCCATGACAGTCTGGAGGAATAGAGGTAAATGGTGCCCAAAGCGATGTATCAGGGAAAGAATGATTATGGGCACATAGTACACAAGCACAGCTGAGGTGTGTGACACACAGGTGTTCAGAGCCCTCCACCGTCCTGCCCCAGAAACAATACCCAGTACTGTATGAAGAATCAGCATGCAAGAAATCACTATCAGCAATGAGTCTAGCTCAAATGTAAAGGAAATGACAAAGAGACCCAAGATGCTATTGGGGTGGGTATCTCCACAGGGCAACTTGATCAGATCTGAGTGGAGGCAGTAAGAGTGTGTGAGGGTATTGTGGCTGTAGAAGAGCAGACGCTTCAGGAGAAGAAGCAGTGGGAACACGAGCACCACACTGTGAAAGGCAATGGTGACACCCATCCTGCTGATGCGGAGAATTGTCAGAATGATGGTATATCGCAGTGGGCTGTATATGGCCACAAAGTGGTCTACAGACATGGCCAGTAGGATGCCTGATTCCATTATACAGAGTGAAGTAAGCCAGAAAGAAAAACACCAATACAGTATACTAACACATATATATGGAATTTAGAAAGATGGTAACAATAACCCTGTATACGAGACAGCAAAAGAGATACTGATGTATAGAGCAGTCTTTTGGACTCTGTGGGAGAGGGAGAGGGTGGGATGATTTGGGAGAATGGCACTGAAATATGTATAATATCATATATGGAACGAGTCGCCAGTCCAGGTTCGATGCACAATACTGGATGCTTGGGGCTGGTGCACTGGGACGACGCAGAGGGATGGTATGGGGAGGGAGGAGGGAGGAGGGTTCAGGATGGGGAACACATGTATACCTGTGGCGGATTCATTTTGATATTTGGCAAAACCAATATAATATTGCAAAGTTTAAAAATAAAACTAAAAAAAAAAGAATGCATGGAAAACATCTGTAGCAGACAACCACCAAAACTTATATTATTAATGCCAAAGAGGAAAATGCCCAACAACAGTGGGCAGGAAACAGAGACACCAAGTTCCACAAAGACCAACATGGCCAGAAAGAAGCGTACGGGTTGGTGCAAAGCAGGATCAAACCGGACGATGTGAAGAATGATGCCATTTCCTAGGAAAATGATAGTGTACATCAGGCAGAATGGTATAGATATCCAGATGTGCTCTGCTTCAAGCCCTGGGATCCAACAAGAGTGAATGTTGCAGGTGTGAACTCAATGGAACTATTGTAAATGTCATGATGGGACTTCATCCGAGGATACTGAGAAGCACATGGACACTGGAAAATAAGTTGTTAGTTATTATACATCAAATCCTGAGCTCCTGACAGTCATACTGAGGGTATTTTCTTACAAAAGAGATGGAAAGCTTATTTCTAAAACAAGAGCATATGCAAACCACAGTATATGGAAGATAAATCTGACTAGATGTGTGGAAGAGTGATCCTACATGAACTACAAGCTAAACATTTCTTTGTTTAATAGAAATCTGTGCATTAATAGAAATATCAAGCAGGATTATTTATAGCGGTGAAAGGCAATGATAATAAGCATAGAGATGACAGGTTCATGTGGAAATTGATAACTGAAGGATCTGTTAGGTTTCTGTAGTTTGAACAAGATTAAATTAGTAGCAAAATTAATGCAAGAAAATAATAAAGATAATTCATAGTTCTTTTAATAGACTTATAGCCTTGGGAAAGTCACTTAAGTTATCTGAGATCCAACATTGTGATATAAACACTGTAATAATAATAATACAACATAATATATGCTGTTTACTATTATATTTGGATTATTTTGGAACATACTAAATGATTCAGATGATAAAGAATCTGCCTGCGATGCAGAAGACCTGGGTTTGATACCTGGGTCAAGAAGATCCCCTGGAGAAGGGAATGGTTACCCACCCCAATATTCTTGCCTGGAGAATTCCATGGACAGTCCATGGGGTCACAAAGAATTGGACACAACTGAGTGACTAACACTTTCAGTTTTCAAATATTCAACACATAAAATAAAACAATTTAATATATTAGAAAAGAGGGACAGTTTCTTCCAGTTCTTAATATTTTCCAATGTCTTTTTTTAAATTTACCATTTCATTCTTTCTCCACCTGCTATCCATGGACAATGGGGAACACATTCTCTGTATTTTGCAGGAGGGTCAGTGTCTCTTGTTGAAATCTGGGATCCAAGTTGAGAATATCACCAAAGCTATCAGGATATCACAAGCTGAGTGTGATGGTGGTACTAGGGCTCAGGACCAGTTTATCTAGGAACAAGTTTATACACACTAAAATTCTTCTCACTTGTAACAGAGCCTTGTGTATTAAGATAGCGGTCAAAGATAGATTTCAGGATTGGCTCAAGGATGGGTGTGGTGAGTGAGGATGAAGTCTTTCTCTCCTATTGAGCTAGCACTTTTTGTAAAGTATAACCACTCGATTGATGGTAAATGTTTACCAATCACTTCTCTGAATAAAAATGCCTGACCTGTACCCATTGCCAACTTTGAATACTCCCATGCTGAGCAATTTCAAGCAACCAACATGACCACTGAACAGAGCCGATATGTGATATGTTTGTAACCAGCTTCCTCAAACTGGTACAAACCAGAACCAGAACAACATTGGGCTTAACTACAGCTGGTCCCATATCAGGAACTTACTCAGGTGGAACTGAGAGCAGGCACATCAATCCATGCATCCCTCTCCTGCTGTTTCCTTCCCACTGGGCTGTGGATATCATTGCTGCTGCTGCTGCTGCTAAGTCACTTCAGATGTGTCCGACTCTGTGCGACCCCATGGACTGCAGCCCATCAGGCTCCTCCGTCCATGGGATTTTTCCAGGCAAGAGTACTGGAGTGGTCTCCCTTTGCCTTCTCCGTGGGTATAGTTGCTACCTCTCCTTATATGTGCTTAACTGATTGGCAGGGGAGGCAAGATGAGTCAGGACTCTTCCAGGAGCAATTAGCCAAGATGACTATTCTTAGAAACATCAAATATGTATTTCAATATGTATTTAATTAGGCTTACATTACATTGAATTTATAGATCATTATAATTTCAAGAATTATTAACCTAATAATGAACAATATACAATGAGCACAGGCCCCTTCAAAAATTCCAAGACAACAGTTCAGAATAATTTAGAACAATACAACAATACAATTCCTTTCTGAGCAAAGGCCCTTCAAACATTCCAAGACAAAGAACACTGTTCAGAGAAAGTGAATTTAGGACCCCAGGATTGCAGCCTACAGACAACAATATCCTAATTCCTTTCTAGCATCTACAAACACCCAAACCCTCAAGCTGAAAGTTTCTTTAACATTGAAATATTTATTCAAGTGTTTTTTCTTAATTCTTATCATATTTCATACATTCTAGATGTGAAATTGACATTTTCTTATTTCTCCACTGCTGTAATCAAGTATAAAGAAACCTTGTGTTTTAAGATTTATGCCACTTAAACAAATATTTTGTCATCATGCTGGAATCTGTTTATTCTCTTCCTGCCCTTCATTCCTTGAAGAGCTTTCCACTGAACCAGAAGTGTCTTTGTTGCAACTCTTGTCAAGATTTTATTTAATGTCATTTTCTGTGAAGTCATTTTTCTATAGATTATTGGCAGTAGGGCTAGATTCAGTTTGGTGACTTGAGTTTTTAGTGTCTATATTCATAACAGTTATTATCATGCTCCAAATTAAAATTTAAATGTTAAATCCCTTATATGATGTATTTATTTAATTATAAAACCAATAAGAAAGATACTAAAATATCATCTCTAAAATATACTCCCTTACTGAAATTAAAACAAATATAATATATGTCAAATCATAATTCAGGACTTCAAAGGTCAAGGAAACATCCTTTCATTTCTTATGTTGACTACTATATATAGGTGTGTTATAGAAAAAGAGGAAAACAACTGGAAATTTTGCAAATATTCAAAAGAATGCCTCAAAGCTTTTATTTAGTTATTTAAGTGTAAAATTGAAAAAAGTGTGAAAGTGTTAGTTGGTTAGTCATCTCTGACTCTTTTTGACCCCATGGACTGTAGCCTACCAGGCTCCTCTGTCCATGGGCTTCTCCAGGCAAGAATACTGGAGTGAGTAGCCATTCCCTTCTCCAGGGGATCTTCCCTATCCAGGGAAGGAACCCAGGTATCCTGCATTGCAGGCAGATTCTTTACTGTCTGAGCCACAAGCTAAGCCCCAAGTAATGTCAAATTTCATATTCTCATGACAGGATATTAGGTCTTGAAAAAGCAGAGACTATAAAAATGTTTAATAAAAAAGAAAGAATTAGGTGAAATCTAGACACAAGTGTCTGCCTCCAATGCGGGAGACCTGGGTTCAATCCCTGGGTTGGGAAGATCCCCTGGAGAAGGAAATGTTAACCCACTCCAGTATTCTTGCCTGGAGAATCCCATGGATGGAGAAGCCTGGTAGACTACAGTCCACAGGGTCACAAAGAGTCAGACACAACTGAGTGACTTCACTCACTCACTCAGACACAATTTATAGATAATTACATTTGGTGTGTTTAAAGCCTTTTTTATACAAGATTCTGGGTAAATATTTTGATCTTTAATTGCCTTTGTTTGTTTTTTGTTTTTTTTTGTTTTCTGCCTGGGTATAAACCTTTCCAATCTTCTAGTCCCTCCATGAAATCTTCATTGATGATTTGGGCCTAAAATCCCCAATATGTAGAAAAATTGAATCAAAATATACCATGTACCTATTTTTTATAATGGACTTTATAGGATATTAGTGAATTAGAAAATATCTGATTTCAGAACTCATGTTTTAGCTTAAGAAATGGGTACAGACAAAAATAACTATAATATGGTGGCTTCATGCTATTCATCCAAGTATTTGCTGACTTTAGCAGGAATGTTTTGTATTTCAGCTGAATTTATTTTATCAGAATTTCAGCAGAATGTTTATAAAAAGTGTACAGCCTCTCACCACTCCTACTCCCCCGATCTATACAGGAAAAGCCCGTCTGAGTTGAGTCCTAAAATATGTTTCTCTTGTTCACTGTTATCTTTATGTGTCCTTAAGAATAAGTTAAAAGACATGATAATAGAATGTTTAGCTTGGAGAATTGAAAATGACATTAATTTAAAATATTGTTTTTTAAACTCTTTAGGAACTTTAGGAAAAATGCACTGGCATTGCCATTTTGGGGCAGATCCTAACAGTTTTTGGTGTGTTTTAATGTTTTTGTGAATTTCATTTATTCCCATTCCTCACTGAAACAGACTTTTAGGCAGTGAGTGTTTTATTCAGAAATAACCAATATTTAGCCTTTTTTTTTTTTTTTTTTAACAACATATGCTGATGGGGGAGAAAAATAAAATCACTCGGTCCTGAATCTGTTTGGTCCTTACTCCATAGATAATGGGGTTGAGCATTGGGGGCACCACCACGTAGAGGTTTGCTACTAAGATATGGATGTGATGAGGAATGGTTTTACCCCCAAAGCGATGGGCAATAAATGAAAAGAATGCTGGAGCATAGAACATAAGTATGACACAGATGTGGGAACCACATGTGCTAAGGGCCTTAAATCTCGCAGTCCAGGAAGGTATCTGAAACACTGTGCAAAGGATCATTGTGTAGGACATAATGATGAGCATTATATCCAGTCCTGTAGACAGCAGGGCCACAGTCAAGCCATAAATGACGTTGATATTGATATTGTCACAAGCCAATCTGGCAATGCCCATGTGCTCACAGTAGGAATGGGGAATGATGTTTCTCCCACAGTATAAAAGTCGATGTACCAGAAAGATGAATGGAAAACATACAATAAAGCTCCTGACCACAGCTGCTATGCCAATCTTCCCAATGGCTGAGGAGGTTAAGATCGCAGTGTATCTCAGTGGATAACAGATGGCCACATAGCGGTCAAATGCCATGGCCAGGAGAATAGCAGATTCTGCCACAAAGATGAAATGTATGAAGAACATCTGGGATACACAGCTACCAAAGGATATATTCGTGGAGTGGAACCAGAAGATGGCCAGCATCTTGGGGGCTGTGGATGTGGCGAGCAGGACATCTGCTAAAGCCAACATGGAAAGGAAGAGATACATGGGCTCATGGAGATGCTGCTCGGTCACAATTAGGAAGATTAAGAAGAGGTTACCTGCAAGAGCAACAATGTACATAACACAGATGGGGATGGAGATCCAGGTGTGCACATCTTCTAGTCCTGGGATTCCAATCAGGAAGTACCACATATCCTGAGGACTGGTGTAATTGTAAGAGGAAGGAGCCATCTGTGACTGCTTATTCCAGACCCAGGACCTTCAGGGAAAGACCATAGGGCTGAGCTCAGGTTCAGATGCCCACCTTTAGTCCCTGTGATGTCTGATCAGATTTCTTTTCTCATCTGTTATTATGAAAGGACAGCAAGATAGATTAACTAGCCTAAAATTGCACTCTTGATTCCCTCCATGGAATAACTGAATCTTGTATCTTGAAAAAGATATCAGTTAATATTTAGTAAAAGTGTAATATGTGTCATAATACTTTACATATATTAACTTATTAAGTTTTCACCTTAACCTGTTGAAAATACCTTTATGATAATCCATAACATGGCTGTTGTTGTTATCCCTATAAGATGGAAAAAAAAAATTTCCAAAGCTTTTAGACTCTTGCTCTAGGTCCCACTGGATTTAAAATCAGCCAAAGTGAATTTGAAAGCTTTGAACTAAAACACCATCTAACACAATCTATCAAAATAAAACTAGTTACAAAAACATGTTATCAAAATATTCACTGATCATGTCCCTGAGTAAAATAGACAGATGTTAAATTGAAGTATACAGCTTATGGGAGGAGGGAAGGAACTAGAGTTTGACAAAATAGGTTTCAAGGTATATGCCCTCTTCAACATTAATGAACCAACAGCTTGATGCTAAGCCCTATGCCAGGCACTGAGGATACACAAGTGAATCAGAGTGATCCTGATCCTTCAATACATTTCTTAAAATTGTAGGATGCACATTGAAAACTCAAACTATGTACAATGCCAGACTGAGTTGGCTTCTTAGATGGACTTGCCTAGCATTTGGTAAAGGAAAAAATATATTCTATCTCACTTCTATCACTGTTTGAAAATTAGACTATATATTTTGTATTTCTAAATATCACCACAGCAGCAAACCACAATGATTTCACATTATAAAGCAAGAGTCCACAGTTCTTCAGAAAAAGAGAAGGACTTATTTGTTTATTGATCAAATTTATTTGATTTGTTTATTGACTTATTTATTTATTGATCAAAATTTTCTTTAGTTCCAAAGGAGGGTCAGATAGAAACAAGGAAGATGCTGAGTCAAAAGGCAGGCTGGGAGACACAGTATGTGTGTGTGTTTGTGTGTGTATACACATAAACCTATAGCTGCAAGTACAGTTATAGACACATGTATAAAATAAGTGGATTACACTCTTCCCTAGTCCTTATTCTCAAATCAAATTAGTTAAATTTCTTATTTTCCGAGAAGGCATGTGAGCTTTAGAAACAGATTCCTCTTCACTCCTTGATTCTACTGCAGTTCAGTATATTAATCATTGAACAGTATGCTTTACTATGTTTATTTTTATTAAGTGTTGCATATCCTGACCTATTGCTTTATACTATTGAAATGTTCCAATTTAAACTATTGGACTTCCCTGGTGGCTCAGATGGTAAAGAATCCACCTGCAATGTGGGAGACCTCGGTTCAATCCCTGGGTTGGGAAGATCCCCTGGAGAAGGAAATGGCTACCCACTCCAGTATTCTTGCCTGGAGAATCCCAAGGACAGAGGAGCCTAGCCGGCTACAATCCATGGGGTCACAAAGAGTCGGACATGACTGAGCAACTTTGTGACTGACTGATTAGAATGTTCAGACCCCTGTTTCTTGAGTTACAATTTAGAATATAAAATACTCAAATAGTCATCCCATTAGGCCTTTTCTTAACTGATATGTGATTTTTTAAAAATGCTGGAATAAAATTGAGATTCTTATGTCTGTGGATCTATTTTTTAATTTAATAAACCAATTATTCAACCATTTAACATATAGCCCAAATTAACTGCTTGAAATTTCTTTTAAGATAGATTTTTATATTTCAGAGAATGAGAGTAAAGGTTAATTTTGAAGTGTGTCTGGCACATATCTATGCCAGAGCCCTGTATATGAGTGAAGTATAGTTATAGGGTGGGGACTTAGAGTTGGGCCTCATCAGGACATTAGAGATGGGGGAGAGAAGAGGAATGTGATTGAAGGAAACATTGAAATGAAGATGGGAAGGAAGGAAAACAAATTTTCCTATCTTTCTTCTAACTGCCCTGGTGATCTTTGGGGACATCTATGACCTGCTTTAACTGTAGTCTTATAACCTGCAGTTATTAATTTGTAGGTCTGGGGATCAGGGTATTACTCTGTAATATTACTGATGGCATAATCTGACTGGGCCTGAACATGTGCACACAGACAGCATGTGGTTAATGGAAACAGTGTAGTTCTAGGGCCACATAGAATTGTATTCAAGTACTGGTGAAGTCATATTCTAACTACATGACTATTAAACAAGTTACTTAATTTGAAGTTTAGTAAGATATCTACAAATAAACATCAATTAAAATATGAGTCAATCACAGACTCAGAAAATTTATGATTACCTAAGGGGAATGAAGGGCAGGGGTGGGGGGAGGGGGAGTGGGGAGAGATAAATTAGTAGTTTGGAAATAACATATACAGAATACTATATATAAAATAGATAAACCAAAAAGACCTACTGTGTAGGACAGGGAACTATACTCAACATCTTGTAATAACCTATGATGGAAAAGAATATGAAATATATATGTATATGTATATAAAACTCAATCACTTCACAGTCCATTTGAAAAGAATACAGCATTGTAACTCAACTATACTTCAATTTTTAAAATGTGAATCAATTCTGTAGTTAGTATTTTATGGTGGTTGATATATAACTCAGATATATTTTTATCCTCAAAATATGAAACTAGGGCACATGCAAAATGATCATCATTAAGACCAAGACAATTGTTACTTTGAAGAAGCTTAATTTTCTAGACTTCAGTCTTATGATCCACTAAACAGCTACTCAACTGGTTTAAGGTACCCAGAAAGACCAAGACTTATTGGACATATGGTCTCAATTGATAATTTTCACTCCAAATCTGGCATTTTACTTTTGTAAGGTGAAGGTGGTTCAGCATAGTCATGAACACTTGGGCTTAGAAATGGAGTCTTATTCTTGTTCCATCGCTGATGCAACATCTTTGTTACATACAGAAGGCAGTTACAATCTCTGTTTCAGTTTATTAATCTGCCTAGTCCAGAACCTGACATATATTACATATTCACTAAATTCTATGGAAAAATCTATGCATATATTTACATGCATGTGCATATATACATTATATTTAATTACTAAGCTTGTTTAACTAGTGAACCTTGTTTTTAACTTTTGGAATATAAGCTTAATCTTCTAAACACAACATTCAAATCTTCATATCAAAGAAAAATGACATCAACAGATTTTAAAAGAAAAAATATATATTTCTGCTCTTTGCAGAGTGCCCATTTAATAAAACAACACACACACACACACAAAGAAACTGCAATTGCAGGTCACATACAATTAATGTCTAATATTTCATAGGTCAGAGTTAAAAGAAATGCAAGATATTTAAGTTCTGGAAAGAATGAGCTGTTTTTGCAGTTTGCTGGCTTTTTTTTCCCTTCTATCTTTTTCTACATGTTTTAACTAAACATTACTCAGTTTACTTACCTATACTTTCTAAGCTCCTGAAGATATTTAACTAGTTGAGTTGCCCCAAATCTAAATAGGAAATCTGGAACTGTCTATTTATATTTCCTTCTAAGCATATCTCAGACCCAAGATCATCACCCCCGGGGGACTGAATTTAACTCCTGTCACAGAGATAATTTGGAGCTGGCTCTAGTACATAACCCTCAGGGAGAAGCACTCTTATTTTCTCTTGCTTTACAATTTGTGTGGCTTTTGCTCTGGCAAGAACTCCTGGACACCCTAGTTAATACATACTGTTAAATATCCAAGTTTCCTTTATGTATCAGAGACTCAGACCACAGCAATGATATCTTGTCTCCATGGAGGCATCTGAAAATTTGAGTTGTCAATGCCACATATTGAAGAACTATACACTTTGGAGAAGGCATTTAAAATTGGATTTTGTCATCTTATTTACCTTGAAAATTGAAGGCTCTTTGGCTTCATCCCTCTTTCATTGGTCGCATGGTAGGACTTGTCAGCATCACAGAGAATCTGCCAGCATCACAGGTCCAGAAATACTATTCAGCTACTGCAGAGATCCCTTTCACCCTTTGAGGGATCCAGATGGAGGAAAGAAGAGATGCAAACAAATTCCTTGATAGATGGGACTCAAAACTGACTCCATGCAGATAAAAGATATTTGTGGAGGAAGATGTTTTCTCATTACCTTCTTCAAGTGGATCTTTCCAAATACCATTATATGCTGATACTTAGCAAGGACTTCTGGGAAAAATTTTTACCTATATAAGTATAAATTTCCTATAGATATGATGCCTGACCATTAGCTGACTTTAATTGGACAATCAATGCTAAGCTAGCACCTGAATCATCTAATAAGTTACCTAGACATTTTGTACTCACTGGCTAAGAGAGGCTATATCTTATTCAGTCATTCAGTTCAGTCACTCAGTTGTGTCCAGCTCTTTAAGAACCAATGGACTGCAGCAAGACAGGCTTCCCTGTCCATCACTAACTCCCAGAGCTTACTCAAACTCGTCCTTTGAGTTGGAAATACCATCCAACGATCTCATCCTCTGTCATCCCTTTCTCCTCCCACCTCCAATCTTTCCCAGCATCAGGGTCTTTTCTAATAAGTCAGTTCTTTGCATTAGGAGGCAACAGTATTGGAGTTTTAGCTTCAGCATCTGTCCTTCCAATGAAAATTCAGGACTTATTTCCTTTAGGATTGACTAGTTTGAGCTCCTTTCAGTCCAAGGGTCTCTCAAGAGTCTTCCCCAACACCACAGTTCAAAAGCATCAGTTCTTCGGTGCTCAGCTTTCTTTATAGTCCAACTCTCACACCCATACATGACTATTGGAAAAACCATAGCTTTGACTAGATGGACCTTTGTAGGCAAAGTAATGTCTCTGCTTTTTAGTATGCTGTCTGGGTTGGTAATAGCTTTTCTTCCAAGGCACAAGCGTCTTTTAATTTCATGACTGCAGTCACCATCTGCAGTGATTTTGAGCCGCCCAAAAATAAAATTTCTCACTGTTTGCATTGTTTCCCCATCTATTTGCCATGGAATGATGGGACCAGATGCCATGATCTTAGTTTTCTGAATGTTGAGCTTTAAGTCAGCTTTTTCACTCTCTTGTTTCACTTTCATCAAGAGGCGCTCTTTAGTTCTTAACTTTCTGGCATAAGGGTGGTGCCATCTGCATATGTGAGATTATTGATATTTTTCCTGGCAATCTTGATTCCAGTTTGTGCTTGAAAATAATATCTTATTACACAAGTGTAAATGCTGTTTGGAAGGACAGACACTCAATGTTCCCAGTATTTCAAATATTTTCCATAAAAAGATTTTGAAACCATAAATGATGGTTAACAGAATAGTTTCTCCTTGAGGGTTTGGATGTGAAAAAAGAACAGTACTTATCTGCCCACTTGCCCTTGGAAAACCAATTAAGGGAACCAAAGCATGTTAAAGGAAAAGATATTGAGGAAGAACAATGAGGAATTAGGTGACCATAAGAATTGGCCTCTGCATCTGAGTATCTGGTGGTGATCAGAAGAATAAAGACTATAATCCAGAGGAGGAGGCTATAGGCTCTACTGATAATTTATTTTAATATTTCCAAATTTTGGAAATATATAGATCTAGTTGTCCCATTTACTTGAAAAATTATGCATTTTTTGACCAAAAGCTTTTGTTAAGTAATGATTTCAGAGATATATAATCTCAAAATAGCAGTGAGCCTTTACTAGTTTAAAATCCAGCTCTACTAATATCCTACACAGATGAATTAATCATTATTCATGACCTTCAGTTGTTCAATCTCTCATAGATTTCTATGGGGTTTCCCTGATGGTTCAGTGGTAAAGAATTCGCCTGCAATGCAGAAGAGGTGAAGAAGCAGATTTGATCCCTGGGTCAGGAAGATCCTCTGAAGAAGGAAATGGCAATGCATCTCCATATTCTTGCCTAGAAAATCCCATGGACAGAGGAGGCTGTTGGGCTCAAGTCCATGGAGTCACAAAGAGTTGGACACGATGAGCGACTGAGCACTCACACACAGGTATCTATAGTCTGTTACCTGAACTCTTGGGGCCGTGTGTTTCAGGAAAATAATTTTCCAGAGTTTAGAAAAGTTACAAGATCATATTCTTGATGTTATATAATCATATCACTGGGATCTTGATGATTACTTCATAATTCAATAGATTGACATTATTTCAAAGAGCCTGTGAATATTTAGCTATGCAGAATAAATAAAGATGATAAATATCCTTACATCAGTTCACGTCAGATTTTGCCATCACTTTAGATCAAATCGTTCAGCCAAAAGCTTCAGGTATCAAAATTCTGTGGAATTTCAAGAGACAGATAAGGGTTCATGGTTTTGTAACTAAGGTAGTGATAGAAATTCATTGGGCTTAAGCTTTTATGTTGATATTGAACTGATGGGGATTTTAGCCCTAAATCTGTTTTAGCATTTAAGATTATCAAAACTGATTCTGGGGAGCTGTTTGATAGGCAAAATAGAGTCCTGAATGCTAGTTCCTCAGTTAGAAAGTGAGAGAATTCTCATTAAGCTTTCAATTTCCAATAGGACCTAAAAAGGGAATGGTTAGAAAGGAACCCCAGATAGTCCTTACTTGGGACAGCTAATTTGGACATAACTGGATACCTTCCTTCTTTTCATTCTTAAGACAATGCTGCTGGGAGTTTGTATTAGACAAAAAAGCATAACTATTTCCTTTTCTTTAGTAGGATGTATCATTTCTCAGTGATTGGGAGCAGTAATTCAGAAGTCTTGAACTTTTCTCAAAGTAATTTGTTCTGACACATTGAAGAATAGGTTTACTGACAGCAACTATTCTGTCCACTTGTTCTTTGTAAATCACTTTCCTGAGGATCTTTATCTGGGAAGAATCACTAATGTAGTATCTCTTAGATTTGCTACTATAAGGAACTTAAGTTTATTAGGTAACTTGTTCTGAGGAAAAATATACAAGGACTATCTGTAAGGCTTAAGGAGGTTTGTGCTTTTTCAAATACATCGTAAAATTTAGGCTTTACATAGACAAACTAGCATAGGGGCCAGTGCAATTGCCTATATTATAAAGAACAAATTTCAATCCTTTATTTTGTCTTTTTTTAATTTAGTATGTTTTGTTAGATTTTGTTTAATTAAAAGAGTGATGCATGCTCATTATAACAAATCAAAAAGCAAATGTTAGTCATCTGTTTTTCCTCCTTCCGATGATATCCAATGTGATCAGGATGGAGACATTTTACCCCTTTGTCTGTGCTTAGAGACATGAAAACTTTATCTAAGCATGTTATCCCAGTTGGGAGATACTACATGTCTTATTTAGCATCTTATTTTTTCACAGAAGAAATCATAGATTTAAATTAAGAAATCAATTTGGGATTTAAGAATCCCTAAATCAATGAATATTGATCTATATCCTTGTTTGTAACAGTTACATAATAATAAGCAGATGTATGTATGGATAATTTATTGTCAAACATAAATTATACACTATTTCTCTTTCCTTGAACACAGGTTTTCCTGACACTGCTCCTAGATGTTAACTAACTGTGTCCTGTCCCAAGCAACGCAGGGCTCTGAGACACTCGGCTTGCTTGTATTTCCAAGTGGCCTCACATCCAGAATGGTGGGGTTCACTCTGGTGACATCCACCTCTGTATGAGAATGTTCCTTTCCCTTTTTTCTTTTTTGCTTAAGCAAAGGAAGCTGCTAGAGGAGAGTCTGAGCCTTTGATCCTCCATAACTGCTCACATATAAGCAATATGAGGGCTTCCTTGGTGGCTCAGCTGGTAAAGGATCTGCCTGCAATGCAGAACTGGGTTCAATCCCTGGGCTGGGAAGGTCCCCTGGAAAGGGAACAGCTACCCACTCCGGTATTCTAGCCTGGAGATTTCCATGGACTACATAGTCCATGGGGTCACAAGGAGTCAGACACGACTGAGTGAGTTTCACTTCACTTGTCTTTCCTTGAGTACTCAGATTTGAATGAGGGAAAGTTATCAGGGGAGAAAAATGTAATGAAATACATTGGTGGCTGTTTTTCAGTAGCAAGATAAGATAGACTGACATGGTAATAGGTGGAGAATGAAGATCACAGCTAAAGAAAAATGCATTTATTAAGTAATGCACATATAAAATATATTTGATTAATAGTTTTTCAAATTTATAGTAGTGTGTTCATACAGCATGGGGAATAATTGGTATGTTATTTGGTAGAAATTAATACATAAAACTTAAAGATTGAACAAAACATGGCTTGATATGATATATAAAAATGTAAAAAACACCAGAAACAAACTGTAATCTGACATAATGAGGTTTATCGACCCACTGAAAAGAGGAAGACAGCATACCAGAAGAACCAGAGGACATTTCCCAAAGAAATTAATAAAGTCATTATAGGATTCTGGGGAAAGTTGAGACTGCTAAAATTTAAATAAATCCATTTTTTCACAGTTTTATTGAGGTATAATTGCTATACAACAACTGCACATATTTAATATTTGCAGTTTTACAACATGCTGTTTTATGCCTAAGAAGGTAAATCTCATATTGTGTTCTTATAACAAAATGAACAAATAAACACACAAAAGATACAAAGAAACTTTTGGAGGTGACAGACATGTCTATTACCTTGACTGTGGTGATAGTGTCATTGGTGTCTGATATATATCCAAACTCATCAAATAAAGCCATATTTTAATAGACAAAAGCAAGCACTCATAGAGATTCTGACTCAGTAGGAAGACTGCTACTGCTACTGCTACTGCTAAGTCACTTCAGTCGTGTCCGACTCTGTGTGACCCCACGGACTGCAGCCCACCAGGCTCCTCTGCCCATGGGGTTTTCCAGGCAAGAGTACTGGAGTGGGGTGCCATTGCCTTCTCTGAGTAGGAAGACTAGAGCCCAAGATTCCACATTTTTTACGAGCTCCCAGATGGTGCTGAAGCTACAGGATTAGAAACCACACTTTTGGTAGAAAAGTTTTAAGATATAAATTCCCACTGTAAAAGAGCTCTTGGCTGAGTTGGTATTATTTTTAAAGTTTTAATCAGAAACATTCTAGAAAATGATGCATTTTCATTTTCCTTCTCTGGAAGTCTCTATGTATTACTCTATCAGATTTTTTCCTTTTTCAAATAATGGTCACAAAGATCCCAGGGAACAGAAACATAGCCTCCTGTAGAAAATCCTTTGTATATTTAACAATAAGACCATTTTAGGAAAATTAGGAGGTATAGTGTACAGTGAGTATCTGATTATGGATTTATTATAGCAGATTATTTTTTACTAAAATCACATTTTGAATCCTTGGCCATGTTCTGTCACTTGTAAGAATCACTGATCTCTCCCATTCTGGACCTTAACTTTTTGATAGGAGAACTAAATGAATACCAGCTGAGCTGAGACTTTCTAATTTCCTGCACCCTACTTCTGTCACCACACTCCAGCTCTTTTAGCTTTCTCATGATTTGTTATGATTTCACTTTAGGGAGCAGTGCAATGACATGGCAGGCTACCTATAACAAAAGGAAAAAAGAAGAGAACCTATTTTTTTTTTTTTTTTTAACTCACTGTTTTAGAAGTATTTCTTACCCAAGCTGGATTATATCTTTTAGGCTTTATAATAAAGTCATGTCAACTCCTAAAAGGTCATTGTTTCTCATTGGCTCTTCAGGTCACGAAACTGAAACCAGCCCCAGGGAGGTAGATAACAGGTTTTTTAGTCCTTGGAAGCTAGGTTTCTAGATTCTATGGAATAATAGCTCTGATCCCTCCTAAGAGATTATAGAATTATTGAACTAACTGTCCTCTTTGTCTCTGCACAGATATCTAAGTGATTCTTGTGTTCCTTCTTTTGAAAACAGAACTAAATTATTTAGAAGGGAACCTGTGTTAATTTACATTTGAACTCAGAATCAGTGGTAAACAGACAGTTTCACATTCACCTCTTTAGATTTAAAGATTCAAAGCAAAATCAGTTTCTAGCCCAAAGGCAGTGAAGTCTGCATATAAAATGTAACAAGTAAGTCTGCATATAAAAATAACAAGTGAGCCAGAAAGAAAAACACCAATACAGTATACTAACACATATATGCTTGGAATTTAGAAAGAAGGTAACAATAACCCTGTATACGAGACAGCAAAAGAGACACTGATGTATAGAACAGTCTTTTGGACTCTGTGGGAGAGGGAGAGGGTGGGGAGACTTGGGAGAATGGCATTGAAACATGTATAGTATCATATATGAAACGAGTCGCCAGTCCAGGTTCGATGCACGATGCTAGATATTTGGGGCTGGTGCACTGGGACGACCCAGAGGGGTGGTATGGGGACGGAGGAGGGAGGAGGGTTCAGGATGGGGAACACGTGTATACCCGTGGCGGATTCATGTTGATATTTGGCAAAACCAATACAATATTGTAAAGTTAAAAAATAAAATAAAATAATAAAAAATATATATATAACAATTTAAATTAGATATGGTACAAGTTAAATCCAAAGTCATATTTTGTTATATGCCCTCTTTACATTCTAGATCTACACTGTTTAATGCAGTAGCCACTGCATTGTGCAATGTAATGGCCTTTTAACATTTAAATATATATAAAACATAATAAAATGGGGCTTTCCCAATGGCTCAGCAGGTAAAGAGCCACCTGCAATCCAGGAGACACAAGAAACATGGGTTCAATCCCTGGGTCAGGAAGATCTCCTGGAGGAGGGACTAGCACCCCATTCCAGTATTCTTGCCTGGAGAATTCCATGGACTGAGGAGCCTGGTGGGCTACAGTCCTAAGGGTTGAACAATCAGACACAACTAAGTGATTAAGCACATTAACCACAATAAAACAGAGTTGAAAATGTAGTTGCCCAGTTGTACTACCTACATTTCAAGTGTTCAGTAGACATATGCAGCTAGCAGTCTAGGTTTGTATTTATTACTCTATTTTAGAGAACATCTTTATCATTTTAGAAAAATTATTTTGCTGTTCAGTCACTAAGTCATGTCTGACTCTTCACTGCCCCATAAACTGTAGCATGCCAGACTTCCCTGTCCTTCACTTCTCCCAGATTTGGCCTACGTTTATGTTCATTGCATCGGTGATGTTATCCAATCATTTCATCCTCTGTTGCCCTCTTCTCCTCCTGCCTTCAATCTTTCCCAGCATCAGGGTCTTTTCCAATGAGTCAACAGTTCAAAGCAGGTGGTCAAATTATTGGAACTTCAGCTTCAGCATCAGTCCTTCCAAAGAGTATTCAGAGTTGATTTCCTTTTAGGTTGACTGGTTTCATCCCCTTGCATTCCAAGGGTCTCTCAAGAGTCTTCTCCAGCACCACAGTTTGAAAGCATCGATTCTTTGGTACTCTGCCTTCTTTATGGTCCAGCTCTCACAGCCATACATGGCTACCAGAAAGACCATAGCCTTGACTATGCAGACCTTTGTTGGCAAAGTGATGTCCTTGCTTTTTAACACACTGTCTACATTTTGTTTTAGTTTTCCTGCCAAGAAGCAACTGTTTTCTAATTTCATGGCTGCCATCACCATCTGCAGTAATTTTAGGGCCCAAGAAGAGAAAATCTGTCAATGTTTCCATCTCTCCCCCTCTATTCACTATGAAAAATACTAGTGGACAATTCTGGTCCAGACAATCTTTACAAAATTTCTGTCAGTTGGTATTTTCCCCATTTTAAAGATTAAGTAACTGAATCTCAGATAATTGAAAATGCTTCAAGTTGCCCACTTTTGAAACTAAAAGACCAAGTTTTTGAATCTTACTTTGTTTCCATGCAAAAAAGTGCTCAAAAAGCCATTCTGGGCATGTTAAATAGGTTTATACATTTTTGAATATGGTCACAATTATGGCATTACCTATGTCTGTCTTGTTTACACAAATTTAGAAGAAACCATGGAATGCTTGAGATAGAATCTCCCACCTCCATCCTAAAAACAGCTGACTTCCAAGACATAGGCTAGGTTGGAACTTGTTTGAGGTGATTATCTACATTTAAAGTGTGTTTTAAAATCAAGGATCATGGGTTCAGGGCTAAAGTCATAATTCCAACAAAGTGTATTTTTGTATTGATATTTGCTTGTTTATTTTTATTGTTGCTATTTTGTTTTTTGAACACTGTAATATCTCAACATATTTTTAGAGAAAAGAGTCTGAGCATTCTGCTACGAATCTGCTGGATCTTGACACTGTAGATGATAGGGTTCATCAAAGGTGGAAAAAGAATGTAGATGTTGCCCATAAGGACATGGACCACTGGGGAGAGATGCTTGCCAAATCGGTGCACCATTGTAAGGCTAATGATAGGAATGTAGAACACGAGGACAGCACAAACATGGGAGATGCACGTCTGAAATGACTTATGCCATTCCTCCCGAGAGCAATTGCCAGAACTGATTTAAGAATCAGGACATAGGAGAAGAGGATAAGTACAGCATCCAACAATAGTGTGCAAATAACCAGCATCAGGGCATAGTAGCTATTGAATCGAATGTCTGAGCAGGCTAGGCGGAGAAGGTCTTGGTGCAGGCAGAATGAATGAGAGAGGATGTGGGGACGGCAGTAGTGGAAGTATTTCAAACAGATAATAGGGGGTGTAATAAAGAAGAAACTCCTACCTAAAATGGTGAGTCCGATTTTGATAATTCTGGAATTAGTCAGGATAGAGGAATAACGCAGTGGATTGCAAATTGCAATGTACCGGTCAAAGGCCATAGTTAGGAGAACAGAGGATTCCATGAAGGACAGACCATGGATGAAATAGGCCTGGGTAATGCAGGAATCCAGGCTGATCTCTTGAATCAACCCCAACAGGATCCCTAGCACTGTGTTCACTGTGGACAGTCCCATGCACAAATCAGTGATAGCCAGCATGGCCAGGAAGTAGAACATGGGTTGATGCAGGCTAGGTTCAGTCCAGATTACATACAGCACCAGGCAGTTACCCAAAAGAACAACAGCATAAATGGTGGAGAAGGGAACAGAGATCCAGGGATATTGCTGCTCCAGACCAGAAAATCCAGTGAGAAGGAAGGAGGAGGAATTAGTGCTGGGGCTTACTAAAGCTATCATTCTGGATCTGAGATAATTTTTCGAGGCAGCCAGAAAGTATTTTTCAAAGAGAATGCTCCGATTTCAGATGAGGTAGAATTTCTAAGTAAACAAAATTATGCTAAAAGTTAACTAACTTTACATAATGTGGCCAAGCAACTCTGTCCTTTAGAGGCATATGTATCTGTCGGCTGGAAGAGAATGGTGGTCTCCTGATGTCACTTAAGTGTCGTTATTCATCCACTGGCGGACCTTAGAAGACACCTGTAACGATGAACAGACTGGAGCAGGAAACTAATTTTCGGAAGGATATGTTTTCTGGGACATTTTCCCAGGGATGCTGGTGAGATGGTATACCTATAAAATTGAGAGAGAAGATTCTCGAAAGAATTCTTAGTTTTCTCCTTCCAACTCATAAAGCATTTAGAATGAAGAGTACTATAAAGTAGTCACTCTGCACCCATACTTTTCCATTTGTGTTGTTTCCAAGCATATTTTCCTCCAAATAGTGGAAATGTTTCTGTTTTCTCCCACTCTAAATGACATAGCCAGAAATTAGTTTTTCAACCTTAGTGATAAGCCAAGAGGAATATTTATGCATGAAACCTGTGGCAAGAGATTTCCCATGGGAGCTCTTACCCTCTGGGATGTTCAACCCATGTGTGCTCCTGTGACTTGGAGACTCAGGTTGAAGACACTTTGCCTCTGACATCAACCCAGAGTTCTCCACCCACTATTTATTCATGTCATTAGTTGGCTAAGTATTCATTTAATAGACACTTATTGAAAGGATGAGCAATTATTTTCTCTTCCTTAGAAACTGCTGTTCTAAAGATCATAAGGCCAATGTTGAAAAACTAAATCTAAAGGCCTCTTTGCAGCAGAATTGATTGGCTTGTTTTTCACATTTTTATCTTGATTTGAATTCTGGCCCTGGAAGTCATTACAAAGATTTAATGGCTCGTATCATGTAGGCAGGTGCTTAAAACTTTATATTGACTTTCATATTTGATTATGAAACACGTTGATTATTCCAACATGTTAAAGTAGCTTTGGATTCTGGCTTCCATTTATAGCCTATCCTTCATCTTTATCATACCAGTCTCATCAGGCAGCTTCTTTTAGGAGCCTATCCATTTTTATTTCTTGTTCTGAGCTTCCCCCACAGCTCAATGGGTAAAGAATCCACCTGCAGTTCAGGAAACACAGGAGATGTGGGTTCAGTCCCTGGATTGGGAAGATCCACTGGAGAAGGAAATGGCAACCCACTCCAGTATTCTTGCCTGAAAAATCCCATGGATGTAGGAGCCTGGTGGGCTACAGTCCAAAAGGTTGTAAAGAGTTGTACAAGACTGAGCAACTAGGCATAAGCACAAGCAAGCCCCTCTCAATATTAGATAGTTCACTATTTGTAGTACATTTTCTTCATTGAGTGCCTGGACTTTCTTTGAACACATTTATTTTTCAAAACCACCACTGCTTTTTTTCACAAGATTTTTCTCTTGATGTTCTCTCTGCCACGATGTGTTTCTCCATCTTCTCCCCAACCTCTTTATTCTCTTTTTCAAACAATCTTGCATTTTTCCTCTTCATCTGAAACATCACTTTTCAGGAAGCCCCTTAACTTGGACAGATTTTCTCCAAGTACCTATTATTTTGGTAATGTACATTCATCTTTATATAACTCATTCAATTTATAATTTGATATTCATTAGATGACTTATTTCACTAAGGTTTCTGTTACACAGTAAACTGTAAGTTTCCTGAAAGTGAAAAGAGTGTCAGTTTTTACTCACTATAGTAGCCTGAAATTTACAAGGCTAAGTTTTCACCCCTTCTGTGATTTTAAACTCATGGATATAATTGTCTCCTTGATATCTCCACTTCGGTATTTAATCTAAAAATTATAGTTATGGCAATTAAGTACTTCATCCTCCCCCTAAATAATTATCTCCTTATTTCCTCCGAATATCACAAAATGACTCCACCAACCACACAACTGCTTACAAAAATTCTAGAACCATTCTTGCTATTCTTCCCCTTTTCATCAAATCCTTTATTAGTTTCTATCATTTCTACCCTAAAACATATCCTGAACCTGCACACTTTTCACCAGTAGACCTGCATATTCCCAGTATCTTGGTTCATAACATCTTTTCTGTGGTTATTGTAATAATTTGCTAGCCAGCTTAATTGTTTTTGCACTTGTCTCTAAAAAAGCAAAGGATCCTGACTGCTTTTCTACAAAACTCTACTAGATAGCATAAGCCTTTGTTTAAAAAATATTCTGGTTGATTCTTATGCTCTTAAAATAAAATGCAAGTTGTTTATCATGGTATCATGATCAGAAAACTTTACATGACCTGGCCCATCCACATCTACTTCTACATCAAGGATCATTGTTGGCTTCACTCCCTAATCTCTAGGCATCTTTCTCTTCCTCAAAGCAAATTAAGAGTATTCCTGTCTCATCTTTGACCTTGATCTTTTATCTGTTTAGAATTATTTAATTCAAGTTTTTTGTGCAAAATCTCGTTTAATAATTCAGGCTTCAGTTCAATGTTGCTTCTTTAGGGTGATTTTTGTAACCTTGTCATTATTGGTTCCATTTTCTCAAAGAAGTCACTCTCATTGCAAAATCCTGCTTGATATTTATACTATTTGCTATATGCTGATTGTCCTTTAGATCTACTGGAAGTTCTAGAAGACCAGGAGTTATGTGTTTTTTTTTTTCCTGCTCACTGCTATATAAAATGAGATTTAGAATAGAGTGATCATTTATCAAATAAATATTTTATTAATGAATTTTGTCTATGAAATAAGAGCTGTACCTTCCAGAGGTATTAAAAACAAGACAAGTTTGCAAATAGTTGCCATGAGACCCAACCACTCATATCTTAAGGTACTCATATCTGATCCCTGTTGGCTACACATTTTCAATCTTGGGTCATCATATGTAAGACTTATATGATATATAAAACAGATGCCATCCTAGAAATTCTTGCTGATCTTGGTCATAAAATACAAAATTTGAATATGATTCCTATCACGCCCAGCGTGATCCAGACATATAGGCTCGACCCTGGGGTTGATGCCAAAAGTTGCAACTATTCTGTGAATGTAAGCCTACACTGAAAGAACATACTCTCTGTCAAGCTTCTTCAGACAAGCCATGAATGTTAATGCTACTGCCAAAAAGAATATCAACATTACAGCAACAGAAGAGTAATAAATGTTGGAATTTTTTTTTAATTCTGTTTGAGATGTAGGATGGGAGCCAAGAAAGTACAGTGTTGATGAGAATGATAAATGAAGATTCCACGGGGAAAGTATTCAGAGATGTCAGATGCTTGACCTGTACCAAGAAGAAAAAAAGAGACCCAATATTTCCCCAAACATCATGCTGTGTTATGTGACCACCACAAAGTCAGGGTGCAGAATACTTCTTTCTGAATTTTGGGCAACCAGAATACTGTCTGACATAAACAACTGGAGAGGACAAGCATAGGTTAGTTTCCATCCAATGTAACGATAGGATCATGGTCTTCCTCTGTGCACTTGGTCTGGAATGCTGATTTGGAAGCATATTTGGGACTGATTAAACAGAAACCCTTTTTCAGGGCAGTCTTTTTTTTATATTCTACAGTTTAAACTGACTTATGTGTTCAGACACCTATGGTACTTTTTTTCTGTCCTTTGGAAATGATTCCCTATGTGATTACTTCATGACTTTTTTTGGAATAGGTAATGACCAACAATCCTTGCTTAACCTAAAGGCATAAGAAGTGTTAGTCACTCAGTTGTATCTGACTTTTTGTGACCCCGTGGAAGAAAGCAAAGAGGAGCTAAAGAGCCTCTTGATGAAAGTGAAAGACGAGAGTGAAAGAGCTGGCTTAAAAGTCAGCATTCAGAAAACTAATACCATGGCATCTGGTCTCATCATCTGATGGCAAATATATGGGGAAACAATGGAAACAGTGAGGACTTTATTTTGGGGGGCTTCAAAGTCACTGAAGATGGTGACTACAGCCATGAAATTCAAAGATGCTTGCTTCTTGGAAGAAAAGCTATGACAAATCTAGACAGCATATTAAAAAGCAGAGACACTACTTTACCAACAAATGTCCATCTAGTCAAGGCTATGGTTTTTCCAGTAGTCATGTGTGGATGTGAGAGTTGGACAATGAAGAAAGGTGACCGCTGAAGAATTGATGCTTTTGAACTGTGATGTTGGAGAAGACTCATGAGAGTCCCTTGGACTGCAAGGAGATCAAACCAATCAAACCTGAAGGATATCAGTCCTGAATATTCACTGGAAGGACTGATACTGAAGCTGAAGCTTCAACACTTTGGCCACCTGATGTGAAGAACTGACTCATTGGAAAAGACCCTGATGCTGGGAAAAATTGAAGGCAAGAGAAGGGGATGACAGAGGATGAAATGGTTGAATGGCATCACCAACTCAATGGGCATGAATTTGAGCAAGCTCCAGGAGTTGGTGATGGACAGGGAAGCCTGGCATGCTGCAGTCCATGGGGTTGCAAAGAATTGTACACAACTAAGCCACTGGACTGAACTGAACAGAGATTCAGAATTAGGATGCAAGAGAAAACAAGGATTACTAAAAATTCATACATCATTTCCAGAATCAAGTATCCGGATAAAGTGGTTATTGAAGGAGAGGATTAAATTGGCATATGTTGCTTCTGGTAACACTATGCTAATGACTACAAAGGCGGAGAAGCCATCAGAGACCAGATAAAGAGGGCAGACCTCTAGTCACTTCCGTGTGTAGATGCTAAAGCATCCTGGGGAGAATGGAATTCTGTTTAGTGGAATCCCATGAAAGGATTGCAAGACAGGAGTGACTATCAAGCCACAAAAGTCCCTTTTTACATTCTCATCAATCTAATATTTATCACAATATTATAGTACAAGCAAAGTGAGAGCAAAACTACCTCCCCCTGAAGTCCCTGGGATCGCAAAGAATCATACACAACTGAGCCACTGAAGTGAACTGAACTGAGATTCAGAATTAGGATGCAAGAGGGAACAAGGATTACTCAAAATTCATATGTCATTTCCAGAATCCAGGACAGAAGGTTCTGCCCTTCAGGTAGATCTTTGTAAGATGGCAGAGAAAACAAGGATAAAAAGAAGTCAGGGGAGAAAGAGCAATGGGACAGTAAAGTGCCTAAAGAAAATTTTAAAACAGTGGTGTCCTTAGGCAGAAGAACCTAATGGATTTAAGTGAGGTTCTGGACAATTAAAGAGAGAGAAGACATTTACAAAAAAGGCTAAATAACATAATTTATTTTAATAAAACTTAGCAATGATCTAACTCACAAATTAAGCTGCAACTTGAATTCTTTAAAGGAAAGTAAGAGTAAGGAGCAGAGCCTGTTTTCCAATAACATCAGCTGTTTACAACCACTCCTGTCATGGGGTCCAAGATACTGATATATTTTCTCAAAGTCTCAACTTAGCCCTTCATTTCTTTATGTCTTCAGTGCTTTGCCCTCCCATGTGCCCATCTGAGTAAGAGACAGTGAAATAATTTAAATACACCAGTGCAATGAAAATAAATGTCTTTATTAGGCAGATGCAAGATGCACAAAACACTTCATAATTTTTCCATATTCAGTTTTTGGGCTCTGAGGATGAAAAGACCTTTCCTGGAAATCAGGAAGGGAGCTTAGTGATATCTGTGGGCCAGGGCATTGGCCACACCAGTCACCACCTTCTGAAAGCTAGCCTGCAGCTCCGGGGAGAATTCACTGCCAAAGCAGCGAGCCAGCACAACCACTAGCACGTTGCCCAGGAGCTGTGTGGAAAAGACATTAAGCAAGGGCAGGGTTAGTGCAGGTGCCCAGGTTAGATTCAGAGTACTTCAGATTCATCCCAAGCTGTGTCCCTAGGATATTAGCACAAAGATGACTGAAGTATAGATGCTACTGCTGATGTGAAGCTACCCATAGCAGGCTGAATTTATATTTAGAAATGTTTCTCTCTTTCTATCTTAATCCAGAACTTATTATCATTTTTATTATTTTGAATCACTTTGAAAAGCAATACAACATTTTATCCCTTGAAAGGAACAGATAAGGGGAAAATATTAGATATTATTTTTAAAGTAGATGAAGAAATCTTTTTTTCAAATTGAACACTCAAAGAGTATAATTAAAAAGAGAAGACATTGCAGACAACAGAGAACAAGAATGAATCAGAAGAAATGATTATTGTGAGCAAAGAGGTTAAAAGAATCTAAACGGTTCTGAGGAGTCCTTAGCACTTTAACCAGAATACATCTTCTCCATTCTAAACTACGTCCTGCCAGTCAGCCCTATCCCCATGACACAAGCTTGACCATAAAAAGAGAATATTGAGGATTCCACAAACTCACCCTGAAGTTCTCAGGATCCACGTGCAGCTTATCACAGTGCAGCTCACTCAGCGAAGCAAAGGCACCCTTGAGGTCATCAAGTTGCTTCAGGCCCTCACTGAAGGAGTCTAGCACCTTCTTGCCATGGGCCTTCACCTTAGGGTTTCCCAAAATGGCATCGGCAGAGGACAAGTCCCCAAAGGACTCAAAGAACCTCTGAGTCCAGGGGTAGACAACCAGCAGCCTAGGGGGAGAAAACAGCACAAGGTCAGAGGAAGTCAGCAGCTTTCAGAATCTCAGGGATGGCTCTGTCCTCACATGCCCAGGTGTATTTCACTCTCCTTAAACCTGTCTTGTCGGAGAAGGCAATGGCACCCCACTCCAGTACTCTTGCCTGGAAAATCCCATGGACGGAGGAGCCTGGAAGGCTGTAGTCCATGAGGTCGCTGCAGTCCATGGGGACATGACTGAGCGACTTCACTTTCACTTTTCACTTTCATGCATTGGAGAAGGAAATGGCAACCCACTCCAAAGTTCTTGCCTGGAGAATCCCAGGGATGGTGAAGCCTGGTGGGCTGCTGTCTATGGGGTCGCACAGAGTCGGACACGACTGAAGCAACTTAGCAGCAGCAGCAGCAAACCTGTCTTGTAAGCAGGATACCTACCTGCCCAGGGCCTCACCACCAACTTAATCCACTTTCACCTTGGCAAATAGGGAGGTGACGGCAGCCTTCTCCTCAGCAGCTCAGCATGGTGTCTGTTTGTGTAGTTGCTAGTGAACACGGTTGTGTCAGAAGCAAGTGTAAGCAGCAGCTGGCCCAGCTCTTCCTTTTATGCCTAGCCCTGCCTCCTGACCTCCCTGCTTCTGTGAGCAGATTGGCTCAGGCCAAGGTGTGGTTCCACAGGGTGAGGCTTGAATGATGACAGTCATACCTCTCCTTAGTCTTCCTGGCACTGACTTTAGACCTTCAGCCCTCTTTCTGGGCATCTCTAGGTCTCAGTCATTCCAGCAATACAAACTGCTACTAAAATCATCTTCCTTAGCAAGTTTGCTTGTAGAAATTTTAGAATCACAACGAAGTAACCTCTTGGAAACCACCTCCTCAATTTTCTTATTATACAAATGAAGAATCCGGGCTCCAGAAAATGGAAAGGATTTGTCCACTATGATTCAGCTTAAGACGATGTGGATGGATCATCTCCTGTGCCTTCAGAATATGCAAAATAATTACAAGGACAGCATGGATAAAACCTCTGCCCTGTTCTAAATATGCATCTCTTTTGTTTGCTTGTTTGGGATTAAGTCATTCTGGTATGAAAACAAATATTCATTTGCTTATCTACTCATTCAATTTTTTCTTAATTTAATTTATGACCAAATAAATAATGATAGAAAAATAGAATAAGTATGGATCAAGAATTCCTATGAAATAGCTACTCCATTAATCCATAGATGAAAACATAGAGACCTCTCCATGTAGTAAGAAATACAAAGTAAAAAATCAATCAAACCCCCAAAGTTTCAATAACCCTGAGAGAGGCAATGTGTTCAAAGACTAAATCAAGGCATATAAATTGTTTCTTCATAAACTGACCTGGGAAAGTGTCTTCAAGAACAGAGAAACTTCTCTGTGATTTAAAAGGAGGGATAAAATTGTGGAAAGACATTCCAGTTTGAATCAGATTATTTGGTTTTCTCCTCTAAACCTCTAAGAATACTGTGTGCATAAAAATTTCTTCTATTTCAGTTCATCTTTAATTTTGTTTTCTCTATATACTTTGTTTATACCTTCTTTTACTAAAATGTATCCTTCTTTATCTACAGCTTTTCAAATATTTCTTCTCTCTTTGCACCTCCTCCAACCCATGTAATAAATCCTCTTAACCTTCTTAGGGAAGAAGAACTTCTGAAGTGTAGAGGTCTGCTTCTTACTACTAGAAGATTTAATGAAAAAGCAAAAGCAGAAAGCATTTCTGAGCTCAGCATTAGATCTCAGAGTTCCCTGAGGTTCCCCTACTTTCTATGATCTCTACTTTCTGCATCTTCCCTTCTTCTTGAATTTCCACTTCCTTTCAGTAGGATAGGAACATATATATTTACTTCCCTTCTCTCACCTTAGAACCTTCTCCTGATTCAGACAACTTGATGTCTAGAATCACCTTTCTCTCACCTTTGCCATCACTGGCAAAACATGTTTTTAAAAAATCTCTCATTCTTTCAGCTCTATGTCTCTGTAACTCCAACTAATATATTTTTAGGGAACTAGAAGGAAAGGACTTCTGCATTTCTAGTTGTTACAAAGAAATTCATAAATGTCCAGTTTTAATTACTCCAGCCTCCAAAATTTTTTTTTCCATCATTGCTAGGTAAATGAAGATTCCTCACCCCTTTGATCTGGCCCATTCCCATTCAAGTACTTGTGAACAAATTCATTCTGATATTTTCAGACATGTAGAAAAGTGTTGGCTCTTGCCTGGCTGTCTGGAAGTTAGGGTAGGATTATATGCCCACAAGATTATAGGGGAAAAAATATAGAGTTTAAACATTTTCAATTTATATTCACTCTTTTCTGCAACCTTCAAAGAAAGAAGCTCTAACTATTGGTCTATACTTAGAAAAAAATTTCCACATGTTGACTTCTGGGAAAAGAAATCTTTCAAATATTTTAAATGTTAAAAACAAAAAACTACATTTGATTTGACCTTGAGTTTTGATTTTCAATTGATTAAACTGAAATCTCCATTAGCTTTATCATTGTTTTATATTTGTACTCTTTAAAAGACCTATTTTATATCTCTGATATCAGAGGTCAGGCATATGTGAGTTAAAGGACTTCTTCTGGAAAACTTTGGACATATCTTTTCAGGAACTCTGTGTTATGGAAAACTCACAGAACTTACTAAATAATAGTATAGTCCATTTCTATATTTTCTTGTAAAGGAGCCAAATTGTCAGGGCTACAATTTTGCTGTCTTGACTGACAGAAATTAGCATGTACTTAAAGACTTCCCCTATCCTTTTCTGTTTTCAGAAATGATTTCCCTAATTCATTTGATTTGAATTAATTATTTTTAAATATTTGATCTATAATATTATATTAGTTTCAGATATACAACATAGTGATTCAGTATTTTTAAGGACTATGCACCATTTAAAGTTGCAATAAATTATTGACTATGTTTTCTGTTCTGTACAATATATCCTTGTTGCTAATCTATTTTGTACACAGTAATTTGTATCTTTTAATCCCCTACCCCTATCCTGACCCTCCCCTCTTCTCTCTCCCCATGGGTAACATAGTAGTTTGTTCTCTATATCTGTGAGTTTGTTTCTGCTTTGTTATATTAATTTGTTTGTTTTGCTTTTTATGTTTCCACATTTAAGTCACAATAAACAAGATTTTGTCTTTCTTTGTCTGACATTTCACCAAGCATAATATCCTATAGGTTCATCCAAGTTGTTGCAACTGGCAAAATGTCATTCTTTTTTATACCTGAGTAGTATTACAGTATATATATGTGTGTGTGTGTGTGTGTGTGTGTGTGTGTGTATATATTTACAAATAATGCTACTGTGTCTTCTTTTTTATATCTTTCTTTGCCATGAATGGTCTATGAGCCCCTCTTTTGTACTGACTGCTGCTGCAGCCACCATCATGCAAGTCTCAGGGCAAGAGTTGTTGTCTTTCACCATTGATGCTGCTGCTTCTGCCTAAGTCGCTTCAGTCTACTTGGTATGATTAAAGAGTGAAACAGGTTTTTCTTTCTATTACCATAACTCTGCAGGGATAAGGCTGCAAGTTGTTATAAGACAATCAAAAGTTCAGGCAAAAAAAAGGAAGAGTGAATAGTTATATAAATAGGGTTATGTTCAGAGCCTAAAGTGCAAATCCAGGTCACCACTAAAAAGTTTTGGAATGCTTCTTAGGCCCACTACCATCTTCACCATCATGAGCTTTCTTGTACTCTGTGAAGGGATCCACAGCATGTCTGCTCTACTTTGATTCCAGCCCCACTGAGCACTGAACACACACACACAAGCACACACTCATACAAGTCCACACAGAGAGAAAAAGACAGTTTTTTTTTTTTTTTTTTTTTTTTTATTGCAGTCTGGCAAGGTGACCTAATTCCTAATGTTCTATACCAGGATGGGCCTAATCTGAGTATTATTAAGTGGGTGAATATTGACTTTCTTCAAGAGAATCATGAGATTCATCCAGAGATGTGTGGTTTCATCATTTGGTTCAAAAATTTCACTCAGCTAGAATTCTTTTGTACATGCTTTGATGTTCAATTTTTAATTACCCAAGTAGAATATTTCACCAAACTAATCTGTATTTTTCTGGGTAAAGTAGCTATTTATTTGATTATTTTCCATTAAAGTTTATTACAAGATAAAGTGGTTATTATTTACTCTTCTTCCCTCAGATGTACAATATCTTAGTTACCTCAGTTTTAGCATTGTTTCAAAAATAAAGCAAAATAAAATAAAACAAAAAAAAAACGAAGTAAATTCTTCTTGAAGAGCAGAACTCATAGAAACAGATGTTATAAACAGAATAGTTTAGAAATGGTGCAATTTAACTCATTTTTAAAAGGTCATATTTAAAAAAAAAAAAGGTCATTTTTTTTTCTAAAACCAGTAAAGTCAATATAGTAATAACTTTGATAAAATATATCCTAATTATTACAGGACAGTTAATGTCTCAGTTTATCAATTGCATATTAATATTTCCTCCACTGGCCTCAGGTTTTAATTCATTCAGAATTAGCTTTTATTTACCTCAAAAGTGGGCTATGATATTGATTTATCAAGAA
>NW_027219766.1:0-96478 GCF_027580195.1 Bos mutus | reverse complement strand
GCTGAGCAGACCTGAACCACGCAATCTGCAGGCACAAGCATGGAGCTCAGCAGTGACGAATCATGCTGCTCACCTGGCAGTAATCAAGCAGGTGACCAGGCAGGAATCACGCAGCTCAGCTGGCAGTTGTCATGCAGATGAGCCGACAGGAATCACCCAGCTCAGCTGGCCCTGTCATGCAGATGAGCCGGCAGGAATCACCCAGCTCAGCAGGCCCTGGTCACGTGACTCTGCAGGCACTGATCACGTGGCTGATCAAGTACAGATCACGGGACTGAGCATGCACTGATGACGTGACGTGGCTATCACGCGGGCGCACTGATCCCGTGTTTATCAGTCAGTGATCAGTGACTGACAGGCGCTGATCATGGGACTGTGCACCCACTGATCATGTGGCTGATCAGGAACTGAGCACCTGACTGCCCATGCAGTGATCACGTTGCTGATCGTTCACTGATCAAGTGTTTATCATACGGTGATCACGTGACTGATAGGCGCTGATCACGTGATTGTGCAGTCAGTGATCACGTGGCTGATCATGCACTGATATCGTGACTGAGCATGCACTGATCATGTGCCGTGAGCCGGTGAGGCATTCCACTCTGGACAAAGGTCATGAGGAAGGAGGCTCGACATACGCAAATGCAGGATCGAGCCTCAGGAGTTCACCCGGATATTCTCGAGCATCTCCCCTCCGAAGAAACCAGAGTCTGCGTACTGTATTGCTTTGTGCTCTCACCTCTGATTTCACTGAGCGCTGTCCCCAACCACCATCTCGCTCTCTCTGTCAAAGACTTAACTTACAGCTCCAATTCATAAAGTTCCTTGTCATTCTTCCCTTGAACTTCCAGCTGAGTCTCCATCTGGAGCCCGGAACCCACCACGCTTACTAATTATGCCTGGACTGCTAAGACCCACTCGAGAAGGTGTCTAGGGTGAGGCACCTTCCGCTATTCGAGAGGGCGCCTGCGGCCTACGGAAGTGGTGCAAACTTCCTGTCTTGAAGTTTGATTGGTCTCCCACGTAAACCAAGCTACTCAGTCTCTTTTCTCCACCGAAATTTCCTACTGAGCTATCCTCATACTATGATTCTTGACATCTCTGATTTGTATATAAATTGTCGCCTAGGCCATCTCTCCTTCGAATACCCTGGATAAGCTGGGGCTGGTCCCCGGCAGGTGGCGCCCGAACAGGGACCTTTGGAGGCAATACTCAAAGAGCTGAGCAGACACGAACCACGCAATCAGCAGGCAATAAGCATGGAGCTCAGCAGTGATGAATTATGCTGCTCAACGGGCAATAATCAAGCAGGTGACCAGGCAGAAATCACGCAGCTCAGCTGGCAATTGTCATGCAAATGAGCCGGCAGGAATCACGCAGCTCAGCAGGCCCTGATCACGTGATTCTGCCGGCACTGATCACCTGGCTGATCAAGTACAGATCACGTGACTGAGCATGCACTGATCACGTGGCTATCATGCACTGATCACGTGTTTATCAGGCAATGATCAGTGACTGACAGGCGCTGATCATGGGACTGTGCACGCACTGATCACGTGGCTGATCAGAAACTGACCACCTGACTGTGCATGCAGTGATCACGTGGCTGATCGTTCACTGATCACGTCTTTATCATACGGTGATCACGTGACTGAGAGGCGCTGATCACGTGACTGTGCATTCAGTGATCACGTGGCTGATCATGCACTGATATCGTGACTGAGCATGCACTGATCATGTGCCGGGAGCAGGTGAGGCTTTCCACTCTGGACAAAGGTCATGAGGAAGGAGGCCCGGCATACGCAAATGCGGGATCGAGCCTCAGGAGTCCACCCGGATATTCTCGAGCATCTCCCCCCCGAAAAAACCAGAGTCTGCCTACTTTATTGCTTTGTGCTCTCACCTCTGATTTCACTGGGGGCTGTCCCCCACAACCATCTCGCTCTCTCTGTCAAAGAGTTAACTTGCAGCTCCAATTCATAAAGTTCCTTGTCATTCTTCCCTGTAACTTCCTGCCGAGTCTCCATCTGGAGCGCGGAACTCACCATGCTTACTAATTATGCCTGGGCTGCTAAGACCCACTCGAGAAGGTGTCTAGGGTGAGGCACCTTCCGCTATTCGAGAGGGCGCCTGCGGCCCACGTAAGTGGTGCAAACTTCTTGTCTTGAAGTTTTATTGGTCTCCCGGGTAAACCAGCTACTCAGTCTCTTTTCTCCACCGAATTTTCCTACTGAGCTATCCTCATACTATTATTCTTGATATCTCTGATGAGCATATAAACAGTCGCCTAGGACTTCCCTCCTTCGAATAGCTTGGATCAGCTGGGGCTGGTCCCTGACAGGTGGCGCCTGAACAGGGACCTCAGGAGGCAATACTCAAAGAGCTGAGCAGACCCGAACCACGCAGTCAGCAGGTAATAAGCATGGAGCTCAGCACTGAAAATCATGCTGCTCACCTGCAATAATCAGGCTGAAAAATCATGCTGCTCACCTGGCACACCAGGTGACCAGGCAGGAATCACGCAGCTCAGCTGGAAATTGTCAAGCAGATGAGCCCACAGGAATCACACAGCTCAGCTGGCAATTGTCATGCAGATGAGCCGGCAGGAATCAAGCAGCTCAGCAGGCCCTGATCACGTGACTCTGCAGGCACTGATCACGTGGCTGATCAAGTACAGATCACGTGACTGAGCATGCACTGATCACCTGGCTATCATGCACTGATCACGTGACTGCACATGCACTGATGAAGTGGCTGATCGGGCACTGATCACGTGGCTCATCATGCACTGATCACGTGTTTATCAGGCAGTGATCAGTGACTGACAGGCGCTGATCATGGGACTGTGCACGCACTGATCACGTGGCTGATCAGGAACTGACCACCTGACTGCGCATGCAGTGATCATGTGGCTGATCGTTCACTGATCACGTGTTTATCATACGGTGATCATGTGACTGAGAGGCGCTGATCACGTGACAGGGGCAGTCAGTGATCACGTGGCTGATCATGCACTGATCATGTGTCGAGAGCCGGTGAGGCATTCCACTCTGGACAAACGTCATGAGGAAGGAGGCCCGAGTACACAAAAAGCGGATCGAGCCTCAGGAATCCACCCGGATATTCACGAGCATCTTACCCCAAAAAAACCAGAGTCTGCCTACTTTAGTGCTTTGTGCTCTCACCTCTGATTTCACTGGGGACTGTCCCCCACCACCATCTCGCTCTCTCTGTCAAAGAGTTAACTTACAGCTCCAATTCATAAAGTTCCTTGTCATTCTTCCCTGTACCTTCCAGCCGAGTCTCCATCTGGAGCGTGGAACCCACCACGCTTCCTAATTATGCCTGGGCTGCTAAGACCCACTCGAGAAGGTGTCTAGGTGAGGCACCTTCCGCTATTCGAGAGGGCGCCTGCCGTAAGTAAGTGGTGCAAACTTCTTGTCTTGAAGTTTGATTGGTCTCCCAGCGAAACCAAGCTACTCAGTCTCTTTTCTCCACCGAATTTTCCTACTGAGCTATCCTCATACTATTATTCTTGATATCTCTGATGAGCATATAAATAGTCGCCTAGAGATCTCTCCTTCAATACACTGGATCAGCTGGAGCTGGTCCCCGGCAGGTGACCCCCGAACAGGGACCTCAGGAGACCAATACTCAAAGAGCTGAGCAGACCCGAACCACGCAATCTGCAGGCAATAAGCATGGAGCTCAGCAGTGACGAATCATGCTGCTCACCTGGCAGTAATCAAGCAGGTGACCAGGCAGGAATCACGCAGCTCAGCTGGCAGTTGTCATGCAGATGAGCCGACAGGAATCACGCAGCTCAGCTGGCAATTGTCATGCAGATGAGCCGGCAGGAATCACGCAGCTCAGCAGGCCCTGATCACGTGACTCTGCAGGCACTGATCACGTGGCTGATCAAGTACAGATCACGGGACTGAGCATGCACTGATCACGTGGCTATCATGCACTGATCCCGTGACTGCGCATGCACTAATGACGTGGCTGATCGGGCACTGATCACGTGGCTCATCATGCACTGATCACGTGTTTATCAGGCAGTGATCAGTGACTGAGAGGCGCTGATCATGGGACTGTGCACCCACTGATCACGTGGCTGATCAGGAACTGAGCACCTGACTGCCCATGCAGTGATCACGTTGCTGATCGTTCACTGATCAAGTGTTTATCATACGGTGATCACGTGACTGATAGGCGCTGATCACTTGATTGTGCAGTCAGTGATCACGTGGCTGATCCTGCACTGATATCGTGACTGAGCATGCACTGATCATGTGCCGGGAGCCCGTGAGGCATTCCACTCTGGACAAAGGTCATGAGGAAAGAGGCCCGGCATATTCAAATGCGGGATCAAGCCTCAGGAGTATCTCGAGCATCTCCCCCCCAAAAAAACAGAGTCTGCCTACTTTATTGCTTTGTGCTCTCACCTCTGATTTCAGTGGGGGCTGTCCTCCACCACCAACTCGCTCTCTCTGTCAAAGAGTTAACTTGCAGCTTCAATTCATAAAGTTCCTTGTTATTCTTCCCTGTAACTTCCAGCCGAGTCTCCATCTGGAGCGTGGAACCCACCACGCTTACTAATTATGCCTGGGCTGCTAAGACTCACTCGAGAAGGTGTCTAGGGTGAGGCACCTTCCGCTATTCGAGAGGGCGCCTGCGGCCCACATAAGTGGTGCAAACTTCTGTCTTGAGGTTTTATTGGTCTCCCGCGTAAACCAAGCTACTCAGTCTCTTTTCTCCACCGAATTTTCCTACTGAGCTATCCTCATACTATTATTCTTGATATCTCTGATGAGCATATAAAGAGTCGCCTATGCCATCTCTCCTTCGAATACACTGGATCAGCTGGGGCTGGTCCCGGGCAGGTGGCGCCCGAACAGGGACCTCAGGAGGCAATACTCAAAGAGCTGAGCAGACCCGTACCACGCAATCTGCAGGCAATAAGCATGGAGCTCAGCAGTTACGAATCGTGCTGCTACCCTGGCAATAATCAAGCAGGTGACCAGGCAGGAATCACGCAGCTCAGCTGGCAATTTTCATGCAGATGAGCCGACAGGAGTCAGGCAGCTCAGCTGGCAATTGTCATGCGGATGAGCCGGATGGAATCACGCAGCTCAGCAGGCCCTGATCAATTGACTCTGCAGGCACTGATCACGTGGCTGATCAAGTACAGATCACCTGACTGAGCATGCACTGATCACGTGAGCTATCATGCACTGATCACGTGACTTCGCATGCACTGATGACGTGGCTGATCCGGCACTGATCACGTGGCTAATCGGTCACTGATCACGTGTTTATCAGGCACTGATCAGTGACTGACAGGCGCTGATCATGGGACTGTGCACGCACTGATCACGTGGCTATCATGCCCTGATCACGTGACTGCGAATGCACTGGTGACGTGGCTGATTAGGCACTGATCAAGTGTTTATCACGCAGTGATCAGTGACTGACAGGCGCTGATCATGGGACTGTGCACGCACTGATCACGTGGCTATCATGCACTGATCACGTGACTGTGCATGCACTGATGATGTGGCTGATCAGGCAATGATCACATGGCTCATCATGCACTGATCACGTGTTTCTCCGGCAGTGATCAGTGACTGAGAGGCGCTGATCATGGGACTGTGCACGAACTGATCACGTGGCTATTATGCACTGATCACCTGACTGCCCATGCACTGATGACCTGGCTGAAAGGGCACCGATCACGTGTTTCTCAGGCAGTGATCAGTGACTGATAGGCACTGATCATGGGACTGCGCACGCACTGATCACGTGGCTGATCAGGAACTGACCACCTGACTGCGCATGCAGTGATCACGTGGCTGGTCGTTCACTGATCTCGTGTTTATCATACGGTGATCACGTGACTGAGAGGCGCTGATCACGTGACTGTGCCGTCAGTGATCACGTGGCTGATCATACACTGATATCATGACTGAGCATGCACTGATCATGTGCCGGGAGCCGGTGAGGCATTCCACTCTGGACAAAGGTCATGAGGAAGGAAGGCCCGGCATACGCAAATGTGGGATCAAGCCTCAGGACTCCACCCGGATATTCTCGAGCATCTCCCCCCCGAAAAAACCAGAGTCTGCCTAACTTCTTGTTTTGTGCTCTCACCTCTGATTTCACTGGGGGCTGTCCCCGACCACCATCTCGCTCTCTCTGTCAAAGAGTTAACGTGCAGCTCCAATTCATAAAGTTCCTTGTCATTCTTCCCTGTAACATCCAGCCAAGTCTCCATCTGGAGCGCAGAACCCACCACGCTTACTAATTATGCCTGGGCTGCTAAGACCCACTCGAGAAGATGTCTAGGGTGAGGCACCTTCCGCTATTCGAGAGGGGGCCTGGGGCCCACGTAAGTGGTGCAAACTTCTTGTCTTGAAGTTTTATTGGTCTCCCGGGTAAACCAGCTACTCAGTCTCTTTTCTCCACCGAATTTTCCTACTGAGCTATCCTCATACTATTATTCTTGATATCTCTGATGAGCATATAAACAGTCACCTAGGCCTTCCCTCCTTCGAATAGCTTGGATCAGCTGGGGCTGGTCCCCGCGCACGTGGCGCCCGAACAGGGACCTCAGGAGGCAATACTCAAAGACCTGAGCAGACCCGAACCACGCAGTCAACAGGCAATAAGCATGGAGCTCAGCAGTGGAAAATCATGCTGCTCACCTGGCAATAATCAAGCAGGTGACCAGGCAGGAATCACGCAGCTCAGCTGGCAATTGTCAAGCAGATGAGCCGACAGGAATCACACAGCTCTGCAGGCCCTGATCACGTGACTCTGCCAGCACTGCTCACGTGGCTGATCAAGTACAGATCACGTGACTGAGCATGCACTGATCACCTGGCTCTCATGCACTGATCACGTGACTGCACATGCACTGAAGAAGTGGCTGATCGGGCACTGATCACTTGGCTCATCATGCACTAATCACGTGTTTATCAGGCAGTGATCAGTGACTGACAGGCGCTGATCATGGGACTGTGCACGCACTGATCACGTGGCTGATCAGGAACTGACCACCTGACTGCGCATGCAGTGATATCGTGGCTGATCGTTCACTGATCACGTGTTTAGCATACGGTGATCCCGTGACTGAGAGGCGCTGTTCACGTGAGTGTGAAGTCATTGATCACGTGGTTGATCACGCACTGATATCATGACTGAGCATGCAGTGATCATGTGCCGGGAGCCGGTGAGGCATTCCACTCTGGACAAAGGTCATGAGGAAGGAGGCCCGGCATACGCAAATGCAAGATCGAGCCTCAGGAGTCCACCCGGATGTTCTCGAGCGTCTCCCCCCCAAAAAAAACCAGAGTCTGCCTATTTTATTGCTTTGTGCTCTCACCTCTGATTTCACTGGGGGCTGTCCCCCACCACCATCTCGCTCTCTCTGTCAAAGAGTTAACTTGCAGCCCCAGTTCATAAAGTTCCTTGTCATTCTTCCCTTGAACTTCCAGCAGAGTCTCCATCTGGAGCGTGGAACCCACCACGCTTACTAATTATGCCTGGGCTGCTAAGACCCACTCGAGACGGTGTCTAGGGTGAGGCACCTTCCGCTATTCCAGAGGGCGCCTGCGGCCTACGGAAGTGGTGTAAATTTCTTGTCTTGAATTTTTATTGGTCTCTCGCGTAAACTAAGCTACTCAGTCTCTTTTCTCCACCGAATTTTCCTACTGAGCTATCCTCATACTATTATTCTTGATATCTTTGATGAACATATAAATAGTCGCCTAGGCCATCTCTCCTTCGAATACCCTGGATCAGCTGGGGCTGGTCCTCGGCAGGTGGCGCCCGAACAGGGACTTCAGGAGGCAATACTCACAGAGCTGAGGAGACCCGAACCACGCAATCAGCAGGCAATAAGCATGGAGCTCAGCAGTGACGAATAATGCTGCTCACGTGGCAATAATCAAGCAGGTGACCAGGCAGGAATCACGCAGCTCAGCTACAATTGTCAAGCAGATGAGCCGGCAGGTATCACGCAGCTCAGCAGGCCCTGATCACGTGACTCTGCAGGTACTGATCACGTGGCTGATCAAGTACAGACCACGTGACTGAGCATGCACCGATCACGTGGCTATCATGCACTGATCACGTGACTGCGCATGGACTGATGAAGTGGCTAATTGGGCACTGATAACGTAGCTCGTCAGGCACTGATCACGTGTTTATTAGGTCGTGATCAGTGACTGACAGGCGCTGATCATGGGACTGTGCACTCACTGATCACGTGGCTGATCAGGAACTGACCACCTGACTGCGCATGCAGTGATCACGTGGCTGATCGTTCACTGATCACGTGTTTATCATATGGTGATCATATGCGCAGTCACGTGATCAGTGCATGATAGCCACGTGATCAGTGCATGCTCAGTCACGTGATCTGTACTTGATCAGTCACGTGATCAGGGTCTGCAGAGTCACGTGATCAGGGCCTGCTGAACTGCGTGATTCCTGCCGGCTCATCTGCATGACAATTGCCAGCTGAGCTGCATGAATTCTGCCGGCTCATCTGCTTGACAATTGCCAGCTGAGATGCGTGATTCCTGCCTGGTCACCTGCTTTATTATTGCCAGTTGCACAGCATGATTCATCACTGCTGAGCTCCATGCTTATTGCCTGCTGATTGCCTGGTTCCTGTCTGCTCAGCTCTTGGAGTATTGCCTCCTGAGGTCCCTGTTCGGGCGCCACCTGCCGGGGACCAGCCCCAGCTGATCCAAGGTATTCGAAGGAGAGATGGCCTAGGCGACTATTTATATGCTCATCAGAGATAGCAAGAATAATAGTATGAGGATAGCTCAGTAGGAAAATTCGGTGGAAAAAAATTCTGAATAGCTTGGTTTATGCAGGAGACCAATAAAACTTCAAGACAAGAAGTTTGCACCACTTACATGGGCCACAAGTCCTCTCGAATAGCAGAAGGTGCCTCACCCTAGACACCTTCTCGAGTGGGTCTTAGCAGCCCAGGGATAATTAGTAAGCATGGTGGGTTCCTGCGCTCCCAGATGGAGACTGGGCTGGAAGTTACAGGGAGAAATGACAAGGAACTTTATGAATTGGAGCTGTAAATTAACTTCTTTGAGAGGGAGAACGAGATGGTGGTGGGGACAGCCCCAGTGAAATCAGAGATGAGAGCACAAAGCAATAAAGTAGGCAGACTCTGGTTTTTTGGGGAGAGATGCTCAAGAATATCCGGGAGAACTCCTGGGGCTCCATCCCGCATTTTGCGTGATGCCGATCCTCCTTCCTCATGACCTTGTTAAGAGTGGAATGCCTCACCGCTCCCGCACATGATCAGTGCATGCTCAGTCACGATATCAGTGCATGATCAGCCACGTGATCACTGACTGCCCAGTCACGTGATCAGCGCCTCTCAGTCACGTGATCACCGTATGATAAACACGTGATCAGTGAACGATCAGCCACGTGAACACTGCATGCACAGTCAGGTGGTCAAATCCCTGATCAGCCACGTGATCAGAGCGCACAGGCACATGATCTACGCCTGTCAGTCACTGATCTACGCCTGATAAACACGTGATCAGTGCATGATGAGCCACGGATCAGTGCCCGATCAGCCACGTCATCAATGCCTGGGAAGTCACGTGATCAGTGCATTGTAGTCACGTGATCAGTGCATGCTCAGTCACGTGATCTGTACTTGATCAGCCACGTGATCAGGCCTGCAGAGTCACGTGATCAGGGCCTGCTGAGCTGCGTGATTCCTGTCGGCTCATCTGCTTGACAATTGCCAGCTGAGCTGCATGATTCCTGCCTGGTCACCTGCTTGATTATTGCCAGGTGAGCAGCATGATTCATCACTCCTGAGCTCCATGCTTATTGCCTGCTGATTGCGTGGTTTCGGGTCTGCTCAGCTCTTTGAGTATTGCCTCCTGAGGTCCCTGTTCGGGCGCCACCTGCCGGGACCAGCCCCAGCTGATCCAGTGTATTTGAAGGAGAGATGGCCTAGGTGACTATTTATATGCTCATCAGAGATATCAAGAATAATAGTATGAGGATAGCTCAGTAGGAAAATTCGTGAAGAAAAGAGACTGAGTAGCTTGGTTTACGCTGGAGACCAATAAAAATTCAAGACAAGAAATTTGCACCACTTACGTAGGCTGCAGGCGCCCTCTCGAATAGCGGAAGGTGCCTCACCCTAGACACCTTCTCGAGTGGGTCTTAGCAGCCCAGGCATAATTAGTAAGCGTGGTGGGTTCCGGCCCCAGATGGAGACTCGGCTGGAAGTTTCAGGGAACAATGACAAGGAACTTTATGAATTGGAGCTGTAAGTTAACACTTTGACAGAGAGAGCCAGATGGTGGTGGGGACAGCCCCAGTGAAATCAGAGGTGAGAGCACAAAGCAATAAAGTAGGCAGACTGTGGTTTTTTTGGGGGAGATGATCGAGAATATCCGGTGGACTCCTGAGGCTCGATCCCGCATTTGCATATGCAGGGCCTCCTTCCTCATGACCTTGTGCAGAGTGGAATGCCTCACCGCCTCCCGCACATGATCAGTGCATGCTCAGTCACGATTTCAGTGCATGATCAGCCAGGTGATCACTGACTGCCCCTGTCACGTGATCAGCGCCTCTCGGTCACGTGATCACCGTATGATAAACACGTGATCAATGAACGATCAGCGACGTGAACACTGCATGCACAGTCAGGTAGTCAAATCCTGATCAGCCACGTGATCAGAGCGTGCACAGGCCCATGATCAGCGCCTGTCAGTCACTGATCTCTGCCTGATAAAAACCTGATCAGTGCATGATGAACTACGTGATCAGTGCCCGATCAGCCATGTCATCAGTGCATGCGCAGTCACGGGATCAGGGCATGGCAGCCACGTGATCAGTGCATGCTCAGTCACGTGATCTGTACTTGATCAGCCACGTGATCAGTGCCTGCAGAGTCACGTGATCAGGGCCTGCTGAGCTGCGTGATTCCTGCTGGCTCATCTGCATGACAATTGCCAGCTGAGCTGCGTGATTCCTGTCGGCTCATCTGCTTGACAATTTCCAGCTGAGCTGCGTGATTCCTGCCTGGTCACCTGCTTTATTATTGCCAGTTGCACAGCATGATTCGTCACTGCTGAGCTCCATGCTTATTGCCAGCTGATTGCGTGGTTCGTGTCTGCTCAGCTCTGTGAGTATTGCCTCCTGAGGTCCCTGTTCGGGTGCGACCTTCCTGGGTCCAGCCCCTGCTGATCCATGGTATTCGAGGAGAGATGGCCTAGGCCACTACTTGTATGCTCATCAGAGATATCAAGAACAATAATATGAGGATTGCTAAGTACGAAAAATTCGTGGAGAAAAGAGACTCAGTAGCTTGGTTTACGCGGGAGACCAAAAACCTCAAGACAAGAAGTTTGCACCACTTACGAGGCAGGCGCCTCTCGAACAGCGGAAGGTGCCTCACCCTAGACACCTTCTCGAGTGGGTCTTAGCAGCCCAGGCATAATTAGTAAGTGTGGCGGGTTCTGCGCTCCAGATGGAGACTCGACTGGAAGTTACAGGGAAGAATGACAAGGAACTTGATGAATTGGAGCTGTAAGTTAACTCTTTGACAGAGAGAGCGAGATGGTGGTGGGGGACAGCCCCCAGTGAAATCAGAGGTGAGAGCACAAAGCAATAAAGTAGGCAGACTATGGTTTTTTTGGGGGAGATGCTGGGGAATATGGGGGTGGACTCCTGAGGCTTGATCCCGAGTTTGCGTATGCCGGGCCTCCTTCCTCATGACCTTTGTCCAGAGTGGAATGCCTCACCGGCTCCCGGCAAATGATCAGTGCATGCTCAGTCACGATATCAGTGCATGATCAGCCACGTGATCACTGACTGCCCCTGTCACGTGATCAGCGCCTCTCAGTCACGTGATCACCGTATGATAAACACGTGATCAGTGAACGATCAGCCACGTGATCACTGCAGGCCCAGTCAGGTGGTCAGTTCCTGATCAGCCACGTGATCAGTGCGTGCACAGTCCGATGATCAGCGCCTGTCAGTCACTGATCACCCCCTGATAAACACGTGATCAGTGCATGATGAGCCACTTGATCAGTGCCCGATCAGCCAGGTCATCAGTGCATGGGCAGTCAGGTGGTCAGTTCCTGATCAGTCACGTGATCAGTGCGTGCACAGTCCCATGATCAGCTCCTGTCAGTCACTGATCACTTCCTGATAAACACGTGATCAGTGCATGATGAGCCACGTGATCAGTGCCCGATCAGCCACGTATTCAGTGCATGGGCAGTCAGGTGATCAGTGCATGATAGCCACGTGATCAGTGCATGCTCAATCACGTGATCTGTGCTTGATCAGCCACGTGATCAGTGCCTGCAGAGTCACGTGATCAGGGACTGATGAGCTGCGAGATTCCTGCCGGCTCATCTGCATGACAATTGCCAGCTGAGCTGCGTGATTACTGCCTGGTCACCTGCTTGATTATTGCCAGTTGAGCAGCATGATTCGTCACTGCTGAGCTCCGCGCTTATTGCCTGCTGATTGCGTGGTTCGGGTCTGCTCAGCTCTTTGAGTATTGCCTCCTGAGGTCCCTGTTCGGGCGCCACCTGCCGGGGACCAGCCCCAGCTGATCCAGGGTAGTCGAAGGAGAGATGGCCTATGCGACTATTTATATGCTCATCAGAGATATCAAGAATAATAGTATGAGGATTGCTCAGTAGGAAAATTTGGTGGAGAAAAGAGACTGAGTAGCTTGATTTACGCGGGAGACCAATAAACTTCAAGACAAGAAGTTTGCACCACTTACGTAGGCCGCAGGCGCCATCTCGAATAGCGGAAGGTGCCTCACCCTAGACACCTTCTCGAGTGGGTCTTAGCAGCCCAGGCATAATTAGTAAGCGTGGTCGGTTTCCAAGGCCCAGATGGAGACTCGGCTGGAAGTTACAGGGAAGAATGACAAGGAACTTTATGAATTGGAGCTGTAAATTAACTCTTTGAGAGGGAGAACGAGATCGTGGTGGGGGACAGCCCCCAGTGAAATCAGAGATGAGAGCACAAAGCAATAAAGAAGGCAGACTCTGTTTTTTTTGAGGGGGAGAAGCTCGAGAATATCCGGGAGAATTCCTGGGGCTCCATCCCGCACTTGCGTATGCCGAGCGCCCTCCCTCATGACCTTTGTTAAGAGTGGAATGCCTCACCGCCTCCCGCAAATGATCAGTGCATGCTCAGTCACCATATCAGTGCATGATCAGCCACGTGATCACTGACTGCCCCTGTCACGTGATCAGCGCCTCGGTCACGTGATCACCGTATAATAAACACGTGATCAATGAACGATCAGCCACGTGATCACCGCATGCACAGTCAGGTGGTCAAATGCTGATCAGCCACGTGATCAGAGCGCGCACAGGCCCATGATCAGCGCCTGTCAGTCACTGATCTCTGCCTGATAAACACCTGATCAGTGCATGATGAACTACGTGATGAGTGCCCTATCAGCCATGTCAACAGTGCATGCGCAGTCACGTGATCAGGCATGGTAGCCACGTGATCAGTGCATGCTCAGTCACATGATCTGTACTTGATCAGCCACGTGATCAGTGCCTGCAGAGTCACGTGATCAGGGCCTGCTGAGCTGCATGATTTCTGTCAGCTCATCTGCTTGACAATTGCCAGCTGAGATGCGTGATTCCTGCCTGGTCACCTGCTTGATTATTGCTAGGTGAACAGCATGATTTGTCACTGCTGAGCTCCATGCTTATTGCCTGCTGATTGCGTGGTTCGGGTCTGCTCAGCTCTTTGAGTATTGCCTCCAAAGGTCCCTGTTCGGGTGCCACCTGCCGGGGACCAGCCCCAGCTGATCCAGGGTATTCGAAGGAGAGATGGCCTAGGCGTCTATTTATATGCTCATCAGAGATACCAACAATAATAGTATGAGGATAGCTCAGTAGGAAAATTCGGTGGAGAAAAGAGAGTGAGTAGCTTGGTTTATGCAGGAGACCAATAAAACTTCAAGACAAGAAGTTTGCACCACTTACGTAGGCCACAGGCGCCATCTCGAATAGCAGAAGGTGCCTCACCCTAGACACCTTCTCGAGTGGGTCTTAGCAGCCCAGGCATAATTAGTAAGCGTGGTGGGGTTCTGCGCCCAGATGGAGACTCGGCTGGAAGTTACAGGGAAGAATGACAAGGAACTTTATGAATTGGAGCTGTAAGTTAACTCTTTGAGAGGGAGAACGAGATCGTGGTGGGGGACAGCCCCCAGTGAAATCAGAGATGAGAGCACAAAGCAATAAAGTAGGCAGACTCTGGTTTTTTTGCCGGGGAGATGTTCGAGAATATCCGGGAGAACTCCTGGGGCTCCATCCCGCATTTTCGTATGCCGAGCGTCCTTCCTCATGACCTTTGTTAAGCGTGGAATGCCTCACCGGCTCCCGGCACATGATCAGTGCATGCTCAGTCACCATATCAGTGCATGATCAGCCACGTGATCACTGACTGCCCCTGTAACGTGATCAGCGCCTCTCAGTCACGTGATCACCGTATGATAAACACGTGATCAATGAACGATCAGCCACGTGAACACTGCATGCACAGTCAGGTGGTCAAATCCTGATCAGCCACGTGATCAGAGCGTGCACAGGCACATGATCTACGCCTGTCAGTCACTGATCTATGCCTGATAAACACCTGATCAGTGCATGATGAACTACGTGATCAGTGCCCGATCAGCCATGTCATCAGTTCATGCGCAGTCACGTGATCAGGGCATTGTAGTCACGTGATCAGTGCATGCTCAGTCACGTGATCTGTACTTGATCAGCCACGTGATCAGGGCCTGCAGAGTCACGTGATCAGGGCCTGCTGAGCTGCGTGATTCCTGTCAGCTCATCTGTTTGACAATTGCCAGCTGAGCTGCGTGATTCCTGCCTGGTCACCTGTTGATTATTGCCAAGTGAGCAGCATGATTTGTCACTGCTGAGCTCCATACTTATTGCCTGCTGATTGCGTGGTTTGGGTCTGCTCAGCTTTTTGAGTATTGCCTCCTGAGGTCCCTGTTCGGGCGCCACCTGCCGGGGACCATCCCAGGCTGATCCAGGGTATTTGAAGGAGAGATGGCCTAGGTGACTATTTATATGCTCATCAGAGATATCAAGAGTAATACTATGAGGATGGCTTAGTAGGAATATTCGGTGAAGACCAGAGACTGAGTAGCTTGGTTTACGCAGGAGACCAATAGAAATTCAAGACAAGAAATTTGCACCACTTACGTAGGCCGCAGGCACCCTCTCGAATAGCGGAAGGTGCCTCACCCTAGAAACCTTCTCGTGTGGGTCTTAGCAGCCAAGGCATAATTAGTAAGCGTGGTGGGTTCCGGGCTCCAGATGGAGACTCGGCTGGAAGGTTCAGGGAACAATGACAAGGAACTTTATGAATTGGAGCTGTAAGTAAACACTTTGACAGAGAGAGCCAGATGGTGGTGGGGGACAGCCCCCAGTGAAATCAGAGGTGAGAGCACAAAGCAATAAAGTAGGCAGACTCTGGTTTTTTGGGGGGGGAGATGATCGAGAATATCCGGGTGGACTCCTGAGGCTCGATCCCGCATTTGCATATGCAGGGCCTCCTTCCTCATGACCTATGTGCAGAGTGGAATGCCTCACCGGCTCCCGGCACATGATCAGTGCATGCTCAGTCACGATTTCAGTGCATGATCAGCCAGGTGATCACTGACTGCCCCTGTCACGTGATCAGCGCCTCTCGGTCACGTGATCACAGTATGATAAACACGTGATCAGTGAACGATCAGCCACGTGATCACTGCATGCCCAGTGGTGGTCAGTTTCTGATCAGGCACGTGATCAGAGCGTGCACAGGCCCATGATCAGCGCCTGTCAGTCACTGATCTCTGCCTGATAAAAACCTGATCAGTGCATGATGAACTACGTGATCAGTGCCCGATCAGCCATGTCATCAGTGCATGCGCAGTCACGGGATCATGGCATGGCAGCCACATGATCAGTGCATGCTCAGTCACGTGATCTGTACTTGATCATCCACGTGATCAGTGCCTGCAGAGTCACGTGATCAGGGCCTGCTGAGCTGCGTGATTCCTGCTGGCTCATCTGCATGACAATTGCCAGCTGAGCTGCGTGATTCCTGTCGGCTCATCTGCTTGACAATTGCCAGCTGAGCTGCGTGATTCCTGCCTGGTCACCTGCTTTATTATTGCCAGTTGCACAGCATGATTCGTCACTGCTGAGCTCCATGCTTATTGCCAGCTGATTGCGTGGTTCGTGTCTCCTCAGCTCTGTGAGTATTGCCTCCTGAGGTCCCTGTTCGGGTGCGACCTTCCTGGGTCCAGCCCCTGCTGATCCATGGTATTCGAAGGAGAGATGGCCTAGGCCACTACTTGTATGCTCATCAGAGATATCAAGAACAATAATATGAGGATTGCTAAGTACGAAAATTCGGTGTAGAAAAGAGACTCAGTAGCTTGGTTTACGCGGGAGACCAATAAACCTCAAGACTAGAAGTTTGCACCACTTACGTAGGCCGCAGGCGCCCTCTCGAACAGCGGAAGGTGCCTCACCCTAGACACCTTCTCGAGTGGGTCTTAGCAGCCCAGGCATAATTAGTAAGCGTGGCGGGTTCTGCGCTCCAGATGGAGACTCGACTGGAAGTTACAGGGAAGAATGACAAGGAACTTGATGAATTGGAGCTGTAAGTTAACTCTTTGACAGAGAGAGCGAGATGGTGGTGGGGGACAGCCCCCAGTGAAATCAGAGGTGAGAGCACAAAGCAATAAAGTAGGCAGACTATGGTTTTTTTGGGGGAGATGCTGGGGAATATGGGGGTGGACTCCTGAGGCTTGATCCCGAGTTTGCGTATGCCGGGCCTCCTTCCTCATGACCTTTGTCCAGAGTGGAATGCCTCACCGGCTCCCGGCAAATGATCAGTGCATGCTCAGTCACGATATCAGTGCATGATCAGCCACGTGATCACTGACTGCCCCTGTCACGTGATCAGCGCCTCTCAGTCACGTGATCACCGTATGATAAACACGTGATCAGTGAACGATCAGCCACGTGATCACTGCAGGCCCAGTCAAGTGGTCAGTTCCTGATCAGCCACGTGATCAGTGTGTGCACAGTCCGATGATCAGCGCCTGTCAGTCACTGATCACCCCCTGATAAACACGTGATGAGTGCATGATGAGCCACTTGATCAGTGCCCGATCAGCCAGGTCATCAGTGCATGGGCAGTCAGGTGGTCAGTTCCTGATCAGTCACGTGATCAGTGCGTGCACAGTCCCATGATCAGCTCCTGTCAGTCACTGATCACTTCCTGATAAACACGTGATCAGTGCATGATGAGCCACGTGATCAGTGCCCGATCAGCCACGTATTCAGTGCATGGGCAGTCAGGTGATCAGTGCATGATAGCCACGTGATCAGTGCATGCTCAATCACGTGATCTGTGCTTGATCAGCCACGTGATCAGTGCCTGCAGAGTCACGTGATCAGGGACTGATGAGCTGCGAGATTCCTGCCGGCTCATCTGCATGACAATTGCCAGCTGAGCTGCGTGATTACCGCCTGGTCACCTGCTTGATTATTGCCAGTTGAGCAGCATGATTCGTCACCGCTGAGCTCCGCGCTTATTGCCTGCTGATTGCGTGGTTCGGGTCTGCTCAGCTCTTTGAGTATTGCCTCCTGAGGTCCCTGTTCGGGCCACCTGCCGGGACCAGCCCCAGCTGATCCAGGGTAGTCGAAGGAGAGATGGCCTATGCGACTATTTATATGCTCATCAGAGATATCAAGAATAATAGTATGAGGATTGCTCAGTAGGAAAATTTGGTGGAGAAAAGAGACTGAGTAGCTTGATTTACGCGGGAGACCAATAAACTTCAAGACAAGAAGTTTGCACCACTTACGTAGGCCGCAGGCGCCATCTCGAATAGCGGAAGGTGCCTCACCCTAGACACCTTCTCGAGTGGGTCTTAGCAGCCCAGGCATAATTAGTAAGCGTGGTCGGTTCCGCGCTCCAGATGGAGACTCGGCTGGAAGTTACAGGGAAGAATGACAAGGAACTTTATGAATTGGAGCTGTAAATTAACTCTTTGAGAGGGAGAACGAGATCGTGGTGGGGGACAGCCCCCAGTGAAATCAGAGATGAGAGCACAAAGCAATAAAGAAGGCAGACTCTGTTTTTTTTGAGGGGGTGAAGCTCGAGAATATCCGGGAGAATTCCTGGGGCTCCATCCCGCACTTGCGTATGCCGAGCGTCCTTCCTCATGACCTTTGTTAAGAGTGGAATGCCTCACCGTCTCCCGGTAAATGATCAGTGCATGCTCAGTCACCATATCAGTGCATGATCAGCCACGTGATCACTGACTGCCCCTGTCACGTGATCAGCGCCTCGGTCACGTGATCACCGTATAATAAACACGTGATCAATGAACGATCAGCCACGTGATCACTGCATGCACAGTCAGGTGGTCAAATGCTGATCAGCCACGTGATCAGAGCGTGCACAGGCCCATGATCAGCGCCTGTCAGTCACTGATCTCTGCCTGATAAACACCTGATCAGTGCATGATGAACTACGTGATGAGTGCCCTATCAGCCATGTCAACAGTGCATGCGCAGTCACGTGATCAGGGCATGGTAGCCACGTGATCAGTGCATGCTCAGTCACATGATCTGTACTTGATCAGCCACGTGATCAGTGCCTGCAGAGTCACGTGATCAGGGCCTGCTGAGCTGCATGATTTCTGTCAGCTCATCTGCTTGACAATTGCCAGCTGAGATGCGTGATTCCTGCCTGGTCACCTGCTTGATTATTGCTAGGTGAACAGCATGATTTGTCACTGCTGAGCTCCATGCTTATTGCCTGCTGATTGCGTGGTTCGGGTCTGCTCAGCTCTTTGAGTATTGCCTCCAAAGGTCCCTGTTCGGGTGCCACCTGCCGGGGACCAGCCCCAGCTGATCCAGGGTATTCGAAGGAGAGATGGCCTAGGCGTCTATTTATATGCTCATCAGAGATACCAACAATAATAGTATGAGGATAGCTCAGTAGGAAAATTCGGTGGAGAAAAGAGAGTGAGTAGCTTGGTTTATGCAGGAGACCAATAAAACTTCAAGACAAGAAGTTTGCACCACTTACGTAGGCCACAGGCGCCATCTCGAATAGCAGAAGGTGCCTCACCCTAGACACCTTCTCGAGTGGGTCTTAGCAGCCCAGGCATAATTAGTAAGCGTGGTGGGTTCTGCGCTCCAGATGGAGACTCGGCTGGAAGTTACAGGGAAGAATGACAAGGAACTTTATGAATTGGAGCTGTAAGTTAACTCTTTGAGAGGGAGAACGAGATCGTGGTGGGGGACAGCCCCCAGTGAAATCAGAGATGAGAGCACAAAGCAATAAAGTAGGCAGACTCTGGTTTTTTTGCCGGGGAGATGTTCGAGAATATCCGGGAGAACTCCTGGGGCTCCATCCCGCATTTTCGTATGCCGAGCGTCCTTCCTCATGACCTTTGTTAAGCGTGGAATGCCTCACCGGCTCCCGGCACATGATCAGTGCATGCTCAGTCACCATATCAGTGCATGATCAGCCACGTGATCACTGACTGCCCCTGTAACGTGATCAGCGCCTCTCAGTCACGTGATCACCGTATGATAAACACGTGATCAATGAACGATCAGCCACGTGAACACTGCATGCACAGTCAGGTGGTCAATTCCTGATCAGCCACGTGATCAGAGCGTGCACAGGCACATGATCAGCGCCTGTCAGTCACTGATCTATGCCTGATAAACACCTGATCAGTGCATGATGAACCACGTGATCAGTGCCCGATCAGCCATGTCATCAGTTCATGCGCAGTCAGGTGATCAGGGCATGCTCAGTCACGTGATCAGTGCATGCTCAGTCACGTGATCTGTACTTGATCAGCCACGTGATCAGGCCTGCAGAGTCACGTGATCAGGGCCTGCTGAGCCAGCTGAGATTTGCGTGATTTCTGTCAGCTCATCTGCTTGACAATTGCCAGCTGAGCTGCGTGATTCCTGCCTGGTCACCTGCTTGATTATTGCCAGGTGAGCAGCATGATTTGTCACCGCTGAGCTCCATACTTATTGCCTGCTGATTGCGTGGTTTGGGTCTGCTCAGCTTTTTGAGTATTGCCTCCTGAGGTCCCTGTTCGGGCGCCACCTGCCGGGACCATCCCAGCTGATCCAGGGTATTTGAAGGAGAGATGGCCTAGGTGACTATTTATATGCTCATCAGAGATATCAAGAATAATACTATGAGGATGGCTTAGTAGGAAAATTCGGTGAAGAAAAGAGACTGAGTAGCTTGGTTTACGCAGGAGACCAATAAAAATTCAAGACAAGAAATTTGCACCACTTACGAGGGCCGCAGGCACCCTCTCGAATAGCGGAAGGTGCCTCACCCTAGAAACCTTCTCGAGTGGGTCTTAGCAGCCCAGGCATAATTAGTAAGCGTGCAGGGTTCCGGGCTCCAGATGGAGACTCGGCTGGAAGGTTCAGGAAGAATGACAAGGAACTTGATGAATTGGAGCTGTAAGTTAACACTTTGACAGAGAGAGCCAGATGGTGGTGGGGACAGCCCCAGTGAAATCAGAGGTGAGAGCACAAAGCAATAAAGTAGGCAGACTCTGGTTTTTTGGGGGGGGAGATGATCGAGAATATCCGGGTGGACTCCTGAGGCTCGATCCCGCATTTGCATATGCAGGGCCTCCTTCCTCATGACCTATGTGCAGAGTGGAATGCCTCACCGGCTCCCGGCACATGATCAGTGCATGCTCAGTCACGATTTCAGTGCATGATCAGCCAGGTGATCACTGACTGCCCCTGTCACGTGATCAGCGCCTCGGTCACGTGATCACAGTATGATAAACACGTGATCAGTGAACGATCAGCCACGTGATCACCGCATGCCCAGTCAGGTGGTCAGTTTCGATCAGGCACGTGATCAGAGCGCGCACAGGCCCATGATCAGCGCCTGTCAGTCACTGATCTCTGCCTGATAAAAACCTGATCAGTGCATGATGAACTACGTGATCAGTGCCCGATCAGCCATGTCATCAGTGCATGCGCAGTCACGGGATCAGGCATGGCAGCCACGATCAGTGCATGCTCAGTCACGTGATCTGTACTTGATCATCCACGTGATCAGTGCCTGCAGAGTCACGTGATCAGGGCCTGCTGAGCTGCGTGATTCCTGCTGGCTCATCTGCATGACAATTGCCAGCTGAGCTGCGTGATTCCTGTCGGCTCATCTGCTTGACAATTTCCAGCTGAGCTGCGTGATTCCTGCCTGGTCACCTGCTTTATTATTGCCAGTTGCACAGCATGATTCGTCACTGCTGAGCTCCATGCTTATTGCCAGCTGATTGCGTGGTTCGTGTCTCCTCAGCTCTGTGAGTATTGCCTCCTGAGGTCCCTGTTCGGGTGCGACCTTCCTGGGTCCAGCCCCTGCTGATCCATGGTATTCGAAGGAGAGATGGCCTAGGCCACTACTTGTATGCTCATCAGAGATATCAAGAACAATAATATGAGGATTGCTAAGTACGAAAAATTCGTGGAGAAAAGAGACTCAGTAGCTTGGTTTACGCGGGAGACCAATAAACCTCAAGACTAGAAGTTTGCACCACTTACGAGGCGCAGGCGCCTCTCGAATAGCGGAAGGTGCCTCACCCTAGACACCTTCTCGAGTGGGTCTTAGCAGCCCAGGCATAATTAGTAAGCGTGGCGGGGGTCTGCGCCCCAGATGGAGACTCGACTGGAAGTTACAGGGAAGAATGACAAGGAACTTGATGAATTGAGCTGTGTTAACTCTTTGACAGAGAGAGCGAGATGGTGGTGGGGACAGCCCCAGTGAAATCAGAGGTGAGAGAGCAAAGCAATAAAGTAGGCAGACTATGGTTTTTTGGGGGAGATGCTGGGGAATATGGGGTGGACTCCTGAGGCTTGATCCCGCAGCTTGCGTATGCCGGGCCTCCTTCCTCATGACCTTTGTCCAGAGTGGAATGCCTCACCGCTCCCGCAAATGATCAGTGCATGCTCAGTCACGATATCAGTGCATGATCAGCCACGTGATCACTGACTGCCCCTGTCACGTGATCAGCGCCTCTCAGTCACGTGATCACCGTATGATAAACACGTGATCAGTGAACGATCAGCCACGTGATCACTGCAGGCCCAGTCAGGTGGTCAGTTCCCTGATCAGCCACGTGATCAGTGTGTGCACAGTCCGGCGATCAGCGCCTGTCAGTCACTGATCACCCCTGATAAACACGTGATCAGTGCATGATGAGCCACTTGATCAGTGCCCGATCAGCCAGGTCATCAGTGCATGGGCAGTCAGGTGGTCAGTTCCTGATCAGTCACGTGATCAGTGCGTGCACAGTCCCATGATCAGCTCCTGTCAGTCACTGATCACTTCCTGATAAACACGTGATCAGTGCATGATGAGCCACGTGATCAGTGCCCGATCAGCCACGTATTCAGTGCATGGGCAGTCAGGTGATCAGTGCATGATAGCCACGTGATCAGTGCATGCTCAATCACGTGATCTGTGCTTGATCAGCCACGTGATCAGTGCCTGCAGAGTCACGTGATCAGGGACTGATGAGCTGCGAGATTCCTGCCGGCTCATCTGCATGACAATTGCCAGCTGAGCTGCGTGATTACCGCCTGGTCACCTGCTTGATTATTGCCAGTTGAGCAGCATGATTCGTCACTGCTGAGCTCCGCGCTTATTGCCTGCTGATTGCGTGGTTCGGGTCTGCTCAGCTCTTTGAGTATTGCCTCCTGAGGTCCCTGTTCGGGCGCCACCTGCCGGGGACCAGCCCCAGCTGATCCAGGGTAGTCGAAGGAGAGATGGCCTATGCGACTATTTATATGCTCATCAGAGATATCAAGAATAATAGTATGAGGATTGCTCAGTAGGAAAATTTGGTGGAGAAAAGAGACTGAGTAGCTTGGTTTACGCGGGAGACCAATAAACTTCAAGACAAGAAGTTTGCACCACTTACGTAGGCCGCAGGCGCCATCTCGAATAGCGGAAGGTGCCTCACCCTAGACACCTTCTCGAGTGGGTCTTAGCAGCCCAGGCATAATTAGTAAGCGTGGTCGGTTCCGCGCTCCAGATGGAGACTCGGCTGGAAGTTACAGGGAAGAATGACAAGGAACTTTATGAATTGGAGCTGTAAATTAACTCTTTGAGAGGGAGAACGAGATCGTGGTGGGGGACAGCCCCCAGTGAAATCAGAGATGAGAGCACAAAGCAATAAAGAAGGCAGACTCTGTTTTTTTTGAGGGGGAGAAGCTCGAGAATATCCGGGAGAATTCCTGGGCTCCATCCCGCACTTGCGTATGCCGAGCCCCTTCCTCATGACCTTTGTTAAGAGTGGAATGCCTCACCGCCTCCGGCAAATGATCAGTGCATGCTCAGTCACCATATCAGTGCATGATCAGCCACGTGATCACTGACTGCCCCTGTCACGTGATCAGCGCGCCTCACACGTGATCACCGTATAATAAACACGTGATCAATGAACGATCAGCCACGTGATCACCGCATGCACAGTCAGGTGGTCAAATGCTGATCAGCCACGTGATCAGAGCGTGCACAGGCCCATGATCAGCGCCTGTCAGTCACTGATCTCTGCCTGATAAACACCTGATCAGTGCATGATGAACTACGTGATCAGTGCCCTATCAGCCATGTCAACAGTGCATGCGCAGTCACGTGATCAGGCATGGTAGCCACGTGATCAGTGCATGCTCAGTCACGTGATCTGTACTTGATCAGCCACGTGATCAGTGCCTGCAGAGTCACGTGATCAGGCCTGCTGAGCTGAGCATGATTTCTGTCAGCTCATCTGCTTGACAATTGCCAGCTGAGCTGCGTGATTCCTGCCTGGTCACCTGCTTGATTATTGCCAGGTGAACAGCATGATTTGTCACCGCTGAGCTCCATGCTTATTGCCTGCTGATTGCGTGGTTCGGGTCTGCTCAGCTCTTTGAGTATTGCCTCCAAGGTCCCTGTTCGGGTGCCACCTGCCGGGACCAGCCCCAGCTGATCCAGGGTATTCAAGGAGAGATGGCCTAGGCGTCTATTTATATGCTCATCAGAGATACCAAGAATAATAGTATGAGGATAGCTCAGTAGGAAAATTCGGTGGAGAAAAGAGAGTGAGTAGCTTGGTTTATGCAGGAGACCAATAAAACTTCAAGACAAGAAGTTTGCACCACTTACGTAGGCCGCAGGCGCCCTCTCGAATAGCGGAAGGTGCCTCACCCTAGACACCTTCTCGAGTGGGTCTTAGCAGCCCAGGCATAATTAGTAAGCGTGGTGGGTTCTGCGCCCAGATGGAGACTCAGCTGGAAGTTACAGGAAGAATGACAAGGAACTTTATGAATTGGAGCTGTAAGTTAACTCTTTGACAGAAAGAGCGAGATGGTGGTGGGGGACAGCCCCCAGTGAAATCAGAGGTGAGAGCACAAAGCAATAAAGTAGGCAGACTCTGGTTTTTTTGGGGGGAGATGCTCGAGAATATCCGGGAGAACTCCTGAGGCTCCATCCCGCATTTGCGTATGCCGGCCTCCTTCCTCATGACCTTTGTCCAGAGTGGAATGCCTCACCGCTCCCGCAAATGATCAGTGCATGCTCAGTCACCATATCAGTGCATGATCAGCCACGTGATCACTGACTGCCCTGTCACGTGATCAGCGCCTCAGTCACGTGATCACCGTATGATAAACACGTGATCAGTGAACGATCAGCCACGTGATCACTGCATGCACAGTCAGGTGGTCAAATCCTGATCAGCCACGTGATCAGAGCGTGCACAGTCCATGATCAGCGCCTGTCAGTCACCGATCACGTGATCAGTGCATAAACAGCCACGTGATCAGTGCATGATGAACTACGTGATGAGTGCCCGAGCCACGTGTCAGCCCGATCAGCCACGTGATCAGTCACGTGATCAGTGCATGCTCAGTCACATGATCTGTACTGATCAGCAATCACGTGATCAGTGCCTGCAGAGTCACGTGATCAGGGCCTGCTGAGCTGCGTGATTTCTGTCGGCTCATCTGCTTGAATATTGCCAGCTGAGCTGCGTGATTCCCTGCCTGGTCACCTGCTTGATTATTGCCAGGTGAACAGCATGATTCGTCACTGCTGAGCTCCATGCTTGTTGCCTGCTGATTGCGTGGTTCGGTCTGCTCAGCTCTTTGAGTATTGCCTCCTGAGGTCCCTGTTCGGGCGCCACCTGCCGGGACCAGCCCCAGCTGATCCAGGGTATTCAAGGAGAGATGGCCTGGGCGACTATTTATATGCTCATCAGAGATGTCAAGAATAATAGTATGAGGATAGCTCAGTAGGAAAATTCGTGGAGAAAAGAGACTGAGTAGCTTGGTTTTACGGGGAGACCAATCAAACTTCAAGACAAGAAGTTTGCACCACTACGTAGGCCAGGCGCCTCTCTCGAATAGCAGAAGGTGCCTCACCCTAGACACCTTCTCGTGTGGGTCTTAGCAGCCCAGGCATAATTAGTAAAGCGTGGTGGGTTCCAAGGCCCAGATGGAGACTCAGCTGGAAAGTTCAGGAAGAATGACAAGGAACTTTATGAATTGAGCTGTGTTAACACTTTGACAGGGAGAACGAGATGGTGGTGGGGACAGCCCCAGTGAAATCAGAGGTGAGAGCACAAAGCAGCCAAGTAGGCAGACTCTGGTTTTTTTTGGGGGAGATGCTCGAGAATATCCGGGTGGACTCCTGAGGCTCGATCCGCATTTGGGCGATGCCGAGCCTCCTTCCCTCATGACCTTGTCCAGAGTGGAATGCCTCACCGGCTCGGCACATGATCAGTGCATGCTCAGTCACGATATCAGTGCATGATCAGCCACGAATCACTGAGGGCACAGTCACGTGATCAGCGCCTTTCGTCCCGTGATCACCGTAGGATAAACCCGTGATCAGTGAACGGTCAGCCACGTGATCACTGTACGCGCAGTCAGGTGGTCCGTTCCTGATCAGCCACGAGATCAGTGCGCGCACAGTCCATCATCCGCGCCTGTCAGTCACTGATCGCTGCCTGATAAACACGATCAGTGCCCGATCAGCCCGTGATCGGTGCATCTAGTCACGTGATCCAGTGCATGATAGCCACGTGATCAGTGCATGACAGCCCTATGATCAGTGCATGCTCAGTCACGTGATCACTGTTGATAAACATACTGATCAGTGCCTGCAGCCACGCCATCAGTGCATGCGCAGTCACCGGATCAGTGAATGATAGCCACGTGATCAGTGTGCACAGTCCTGCGATCATTCCTGTCAGTCACCGGGATCACCGCCAGAGAAACAGGTGATCAGTGCATGGTGATGAGCCATGTGATCAGTGCCTGATCAGCCACGTCCATCAGTGCATGGGCAGTCATGCGATCAATGCCTGATAGCCACTTGATGGTTGGTCATGGTGGTGGGGTCACGCGATCTGAAACTGGGAGGTGAGAAATCACAAAGCAGGACCCACGGCGTGATCTGGTTTTTGGGGAGATGTGGCCCTATCCGACTGGACTCCTGAGGCTCTATCCGATCGGCGAATGCCGAGCCTTCCTCATGACCTTGTCTGGAAGCCGAAATGCCTCACCGCCTCTCAGCACATGATCAGTGCCTGATCAGCCACCACGTCAGTGCATGCCCACTGCGTGATCACCGTATGATAGCCAGGTGATCACCCGCGTGACCAGTCCCGCTGATCAGCGCCTGTCAGTCAGCCCATTGCCTGATAAACACGTGATCAGTGCGCGATGAGCCGAGTGATCAGCTGCCTGATCAGCCACGCCAGAACCAGACAAGGAACTTCACGTGATCGGTGCATGACAGCCACATGATCAGAATGCTCAGAGACTTGATCTGGACGGATCAGTCACGTGATCAGTGCCTGCAGAGTCACGTGATCAGGGCCTGCTGAGCTGCGTGATTCTCGCGGGCTCATCTGCATGACAACTGCCAGGTCAGCTCGTCATTCTTGCTGGCTCATCTGTTTGACAATTGCCATCTGAGCTGCGTGATTCCTGCCTGGTCACCTGCTTGATTATTACCAGGTGAGCAAACGCGATTCGTCACCGCCGAGCCCATGTGCTTATTGCCCAACTGACGCGTGGTTCGTGTCTGCTCAGCCTGTTGATCGCAGCCATCTGAGGTCCCTGTTCCGCACAACCCGCCGGGACCCACTGAGCTGATCCAGGGTATTCGGGACGGAGAGAGATGGCCTGATCGTGCATTTATAAAGCAATCAGAGATGTCAGACTTCCTAATAGTTTGGGGATAAACAGTAGGGAAATTGCAGAAAAGAGGACGAGTGATTGGTTTACGCTGGAGACCAATCAAACTACAAGACACAGAAGTTTGCACCCGGTACGAGGTGCCACAGCGATTAGCGCATGCTCAGCCACGTGACAGTTTCTCGATCAGGTTTGATCACGCCAGTCACGCACGTCACCGAGCATGGTGGGTTCCAGCTCCAGATGATTCCTGCGGCTCAAGTTCAGGGAAGAAATGACAAGGAGTTTAGTGAAATTGGGCCTGATCAGTTCAACTCTTTGACAGAGTCAGCTGAGCTGCGTGATTCAGCCTGGTGAAATCAGCGGTGTGCCCGTAGCCACGCAAATTCGATCGCAGAAGAGTGCCAGATCAGTCTGCCTGCTGATTGCTAGGTTTTTGGTCTTGACAGCTCTGACTGAGGCTCTGAGTCCCCTGTTCAGTGTGCCATGATCAGCCAGCCCCAGCTGATCAGGAGTATTGAAGGAGAGATGGCCTGGCGACTATTTATATGCTGATCAGCCGTCGAAGAATAGTCGATCGTGCCAGACCAGTCGGTGATAGCCAGGGCATCAGTGCTTGTATTCACGTGACAATAAACACGTGACAAGTTTGTCAGTCACGTGATCAGTGTATGATCAGCCAGGTGGAATATGTAAGGATCAGCCACGTGAATGTAGCATGATAGTCCACCTGTCCAGTGCATGATTAGTCACGTGATCATTCCGAGCTGAGGCAGATGGACTAAGTGGATGATCAATCACGTGAAGAATGCAAATCAGCCACGCACATTGGTGCTGTAAGTTAGCCATATGATCAGGCCAGAGATAGCGAGATGGTCAGTGCATGATCATTTGAAATCACATGCCAGCTGGAGAGGCAATACATTGCCACCTGGTTTTGACAATGATCAGCTATCCGGGTGAATGCCTGGTCGATCCCGCATTTGCGTGTCAGCTGAGTAGCCTTCCTCACTGACCTCAGCCAGGTGATCGTTTCTGATATTGGGTGATTCGTGTCACCAGTGACACGATAGTGCATGAGAGCCACGTGATCAGTGACTGACAGCAACGTGATCAGCGCATGACCAGTGCTGCCGTATGATCAACCCGTGATCAATGTATGATAGCCAGGTGATCAGTCCAGCGCGCAGTCAGGTGATCAGTTCTGATCAGCCACGTGATCGGTGCGTGCAAGTCCGTGATCAGTGCCTGACCAACCACGTGATCACTGCCTGTTAAACAACGTGATCAGTGCATGATAGCCACGTGATTATGCATGATCAGTCACGTGACTGTGCGAATAATCATGACGACTGGCGTGCATGAACATCCAAGACATTAGGCGCATGGCAGCCACGTATCGCGCATGATAGCCACCTGATCGTGCGCATGAATCCGCGTGATCAGTGGCCGAACTGCATGATCAGTGCACAGAACCGTTACGTGATCAGTGCATGAACCGCATGATCAGTGTGATGATAGCCACTCTGATCAGTGCATGATCTGTCACGTGATCAGTGCATGATTAGTCTCGGTGATCAGTGTGGCGATCAGCTGCGTGATCAGTGCATGATCTCATCTGATCAGATAACAGCCAGCTGATCAGTCATGATGATCAGCCTGCTCATCAGTGCATGATCAGCCACGTGATCAGCCTGCATGATTAGCCACGTGATCAGTGATTACAGCCTGCTCATCTGCTTGATTAGTGCCAGCTCAGCTACTACCTGATGATCATGAGCCTGCTCATGATCACTGCATGATCAGCCAGGTGATCAGTGCACTGATCAGCCACGCGATCAGTGCATGATCAGCCACGATCAGTGCATGATCAGCTCACGTGATCAGTGCATGATCAGCTCAGGTGATCAGTGCCTGATGAGCCACGTGATCAGTGCATGATCAGCCACGTGATCAGTGCATGATCAGCACACGTGATCAGTGCATGATTCAGCCACAGTGATCAGTGCATGATCAGCCATGATCAGTGCATGATCAGTGCATGATCAGCCACGTGATCAGTGCATGATCAGCCACGTGATCAGTGCATGATCAGCCACGTGATCAGTGCATGATCAGCCACGTGATCAGTGCATGATCAGTCACGTGATCAGTGCATGATCAGCAGTGCATGATCAGTGATCAGTGATCAGCCACGTGATCAGTGCATGCTCAGTCACGTGATCACTGTATGATCAGCCACGTGATCAGTGCATGATCAGCCACGTGATCAGTGCATGATCAGTCACGTGATCAGTGCATGATCAGCCACGTGATCAGTGCATGATCAGCCACGTGATCAGTGCATGATCAGTCACGTGATCAGTGCATGATCAGCCACGTGATCACCGTATGATCAGCCACGTGATCAGTGCATGATCAGCCACGTGATCAGTGCATGATCAGCCACGTGATCAGTGCATGATCAGTCACGTGATCAGTGTGCATGATCAGCCACGTGATCAGTGCATGATCAGTCACGTGATCAGTGCATGATCAGTCACGTGATCAGTGCATGATCAGCCACGTGATCAGTGCATGATCAGCCACGTGATCAGTGCATGATCAGTCACGTGATCAGTGCATGATCAGCCACGTGATCAGTGCATGATCAGCCACGTGATCAGTGCATGATCAGTCACGTGATCAGTGCATGATCAGATCAGCCACGTGATCAGTGCATGATCAGCCACGTGATCAGTGCATGATCAGCCACGATCATCAGTGCATGAGCAGTCACGTGTGCATGATGCATGATCAGTGCATGATCAGCCACGATCAGTGCATGATCAGCCACGTGATCAGTGCATGATCAGCCACGTGATCAGTGCATGATCAGCCGTGATCAGATCAGTGCATGATCAGCCACGTGATCAGTGCATGATCAGTCACGTGATCAGTGCATGATCAGCCACGTGATCAGTGCATGATCAGCCACGTGATCAGTGCATGATCAGCCACGTGATCAGTGCATGATCAGTCACGTGATCAGTGCATGATCAGCCACGTGATCAGTGCATGATCAGCCACGTGATCAGTGCATGATCAGTCGTGATCAGTGCATGATCAGCCACGTGATCAGTGCATGATCAGCCACGTGATCAGTGCATGATCAGCCACGTGATCAGTGCATGATCAGCCACGTGATCAGTGCATGATCAGCCACGTGATCAGTGCATGATCAGCCACGTGATCAGTGCATGATCAGCCACGTGATCAGTGCATGATCAGCCACGTGATCAGTGCATGATCAGTCACGTGATCAGTGCATGATCAGCCACGTGATCAGTGCATGATCAGCCACGCATGATCAGTGCATGATCACAGTCCACGTGATCAGTGCATGATCAGCCACGTGATCAGTGCATGATCAGCCACGTGATCAGTGCATGATCAGCCACGTGATCAGTGCATGATCAGTCACGATCAGTGCATGATCAGCCACGTGATCAGTGCATGATCAGCCACGTGATCAGTGCATGATCAGCCACGTGATCAGTGCATGATCAGCCACGTGATCAGTGCATGATCAGCCACGTGATCAGTGCATGATCAGCCACGCGATCAGTGCATGATCAGTCACGTGATCAGTGCATGATCAGCCACGTGATCAGTGCATGATCAGCCACGTGATCAGTGCATGATCAGTCACGTGATCAGTGCATGATCAGTCACGTGATCAGTGCATGATCAGCCACGTGATCAGTGCATGATCAGCCACGTGATCAGTGCATGATCAGCCACGTGATCAGTGCATGATCAGCCACGTGATCAGTGCATGATCAGTCACGTGATCAGTGCATGATCAGTCACGTGATCAGTGCATGATCAGCCACCACGTGATCAGTGCATGATCAGCCACGTGATCAGTGCATGATCAGCCACGTGATCAGTGCATGATCAGCCACGTGATCAGTGCATGATCAGCCACGTGATCAGTGCATGATCAGCCACGTGATCAGTGCATGATCAGTCACGTGATCAGTGCATGATCAGCCACGTGATCAGTGCATGATCAGCCACGTGATCAGTGCATGATCAGCCACGTGATCAGTGCATGATCAGCCACGTGATCAGTGCATGATCAGCCACGTGATCAGTGCATGATCAGCCACGTGATCAGTGCATGATCAGCCACGTGATCAGTGCATGATCAGTCACGTGATCATGCATGATCAGTCATGTGATCAGTGCATGATCAGCCACGTGATCAGTGCATGAACAGTCACGTGATCAGTGCATGATCAGCCACGTGATCAGTGCATGATCAGCCATGATCAGTGCATGATCAGCCACGTGATCACAGTGCATGATCAGTCACGTGATCAGTGATCACAGTGCATGATCAGCCACGTGATCAGTGTATGATCAGCCACGTGATCAGTGCATGATCAGTCACGTGATCAGTGCATGATCAGCCACGTGATCAGTGCATGATCAGTCACGTGATCAGTGCATGATCAGCCACGTGATCAGTGCATGATCAGCCAGGTGATCAGTGCATGATCAGTCACGTGATCAGTGCATGATCAGCCACGTGATCAGTGTATGATCAGCCACGTGATCAGTGCATGATCAGTCACGTGATCAGTGTATGATCAGCCACGTGATCAGTGCATGATCAGCCACGTGATCAGTGCATGATCAGCCACGTGATCAGTGATGATCAGTCATGATCAGTGCATGATCAGTCATGATCAGTGCATGATCAGATCACGTGATTCAGTGCATGATCAGCTGTTTGATAATTGATCAGCTGATGATCAGTGATCCTGTGCATGATCAGCCACGTGATCAGTGCATGATAGCCACGTGATCAGTGCATGATCAGCCTGCCTGTGATCAGTGCATGATCAGCCACGTGATCAGTGATTGATGGCACGTTCTTCAGTGCATGATCAGTTGCACGCTGATCAGCATGATTCCTGCCTGATCATCTGCATGATAACTGCCAGCATGATCAGCGACGTGATTGCATGATCAGCCATGATCAGTGCATGATCAGCCAGCGTGATCAGTGCATGATCAGCTGCGTGATCAGTGCATGATCAGCCACGTGATCAGTGCATGATCAGCTAGCCACAGTGATCAGTGATGATCAGCCACGCTGATCAGTGCATGATAGCCACGTGATCAGTGCATGATCAGCCACGTGATCAGTGCATGATCAGCCACGTGATCAGTGCATGATCAGCCACGTGATCAGTGCATGATCAGCCACGCGATCAGCTGCATGATCAGCCAGCTGATCAGTGTATGATCAGCCACGTGATGTCCATGCGTGATTGCATGATTGCCACGATCAGTGCCTGATCAGCTCACGTGATCAGTGCATGATCAGCCACGTGATCAGTGCATGATAGCCACGTGATCAGTGCATGATCAGTCACATGATCAGCGCCATTCAGCCACGTGATCAGTGCATGATCATCCACGTGATCAGTGCATGATCAGCACGTGATTAGTGCATGATCAGCCACGTGATCAGTGGTTTGATCAGCCACCTGATCAGTGCATTATCAGCCACGTGATCAGTGTATGATCAGCCACGTGATCAGTGCATGATCAGTCCACGTGATCAGTGCATGATAGCCACGTGATCAGTGCATGATCAGTCACGTGATCAGTGCATGATCAGCCACGTGATCAGTGCATGATCAGTCACGTGATCAGTGCATGATCAGTCACGTGATCAGTGCATGATCAGCCACGTGATCAGTGCATGATCAGTCACGTGATCAGTGCATGATCAGCCACGTGATCAGTGCATGATCAGCCACGTGATCAGTGCATGATCAGCCACGTGATCAGTGCATGATCAGCAACACGTGATCAGTGCATCATCAGCCAGCCGTGATCAGTGCATGATCAGCCACGTGATCAGTGCATGATCAGCCACGTGATCAGTGTATGATCAGCCACGTGATCAGTGCATGACAGTCAGGTAATCAGTGCATGATCAGTCATGTGATCAGTGGATGATCAGCCACGTGATCAGTGCATGATCAGCCACGTGATCAGTGCATGATCAGTCACGTGATCAGTGTATGATCAGCCACGTGATCAGTGCATGATAGCCAAGTGATCAGTGCATGATAGCCACGTGATCAGTGCATGATCAGTCACGTGATCAGTGCATGATCAGTCACGTGATCAGTGCATGATCAGCCACGTGATCAGTGCATGATCAGTCACGTGATCAGTGCATGATCAGCCACGTGATCAGTGCATGATCAGTCACGTGATCAGTGCATGATCAGTCACGTGATCAGTGCATGATCAGTCACGTGATCAGTGCATGATCAGCCACATCGTGATCAGTGCATGATCAGCAGATCACGTGATCAGTGCATGATCAGCCACGTGATCAGTGCATGATCAGTCACGTGATCAGTGCATGATCAGTCACGTGATCAGTGCATGATCAGCCACGTGATCAGTGCATGATCAGTCACGTGATCAGTGCATGATCAGCCACGTGATCAGTGCATGATCAGTCACGTGATCAGTGCATGATCAGCCACGTGATCAGTGCATGATCAGCCACGTGATCAGTGCATGATCAGTCACGTGATCATCAGCATGATCAGCCACGTGATCAGTGCATGATCAGCCACGTGATCAGTGCATGATCAGTCACGTGATCAGTGCATGATCAGCCACGTGATCAGTGCATGATCAGCCACGTGATCAGTGATCAGTCATGATCAGTCACGTGATCAGTGATCAGTGTGATCAGCCACGTGATCAGTGCATGATCAGTCACGTGATCAGTGTGCATGATCAGCCACGTGATCAGTGCATGATCAGCCACGTGATCAGTGCATGATCAGCCACGTGATCAGTGCATGATAGCCACGTGATCAGTGCATGATCAGTCACGTGATCAGTGCATGATCAGTCACGTGATCAGTGCATGATCAGCCACGTGATCAGTGCATGATCAGTCACGTGATCAGTGCATGATCAGTCACGTGATCAGTGCATGATCAGCCACGTGATCAGTGCATGATCAGTCACGTGATCAGTGCATGATCAGCCACGTGATCAGTGCATGATCAGCCACGTGATCAGTGCATGATCAGTCAGGTGATCAGTGCATGATCAGCCACGTGATCAGTGCATGATCAGCCATGTGATCAGTGCATGATCAGCCACGTGATCAGTGCATGATCAGCCACGTGATCAGTGCATGATCAGCCACGTGATCAGTGCATGATCAGCCACGTGATCAGTGCATGATAGCCACGTGATCAGTGCATGATCAGCCACGTGATCAGTGAATGATCAGTCACGTGATCAGTGCATGATCAGCCACGTGATCAGTGCATGATCAGCCACGTGATCAGTGCATGATCAGCCACGTGATCAGTGCATGATCAGCAACGTGATCAGTGCATGATCAGCCACGTGATCAGTGTATGATCAGCCACGTGATCAGTGCGTGATCAGTCACGTGATCAGGGCCTGATGAGCTGCGATCATCCCATGATCAGCCAGCTGATTGACTATGATCATCAGCCAGCAGATCAGTGCATGATTCAGTCACGATGATCAGTGCATGATCAGCCACGTGCTGATCAGTGCATGATTCCTGGCGTGATCATCTGCATGATCAGTCACGTGATCAGTGCATGATCAGCCACGCCAGTGCATCAGTGCTTGATATTTGCCAGCTGAGATCAGTGATTCCTGCCACGTTCTTCTGCTCATTGTGCATGATCAGCCACGTGATCAGTGCATGATCAGCTTGATAACAGTGCATGATCAGCCACGTGATCAGCCTGCTGATCTGCGATCAGTGCATGATCAGCTGCGTGATCAGTGCATGATCAGCCACGTGATCAGTGCATGATCAGCCACACGTGATCAGTGCCTGATCAGCCACGCGATCAGATCATCAGCCAGCTCAGCATGATCAGCCACGTGATCAGTGCATGATCAGCCACGTGATCAGTGTCCATCAGTCCATGTGATCAGTGCATGATCAGTTGCGTGATCAGTGCATGATCAGCTCACGTGATTAGTGCCTGATCAGGCACGTGATCAGTGCATGATCAGCCACGTGATCAGTGCATGATCAGTCACATGATCAGTGTATGATCAGCCACGTGATCAGTGCATGATCAGCCACGTGATCAGTTCATGATCAGCCACGTGATCAGTGCATCATCAGCCACGATGATCAGTGCATGATCAGCCACCTGATCAGTGCATGATCAGCCACGTGATCAGTGTATGATCAGCCACGTGATCAGTGCATGATCAGTCCGTGATCAGTGCATGATCAGCCACGTGATCAGTGCATGATCAGTCACGTGATCAGTGCATGATCAGTCACGTGATCAGTGCATGATCAGCCACGTGATCAGTGTATGATCAGCCACGTGATCAGTGCATGATCAGCCACGTGACCAGTGTATGATCAGTCACGTGATCAGTGCATGATCAGCCATGTGATCAGTGCATGATCAGCCACGTGATCAGTGCATGATCAGATCATGATCAGTGCATGACATCATGATCAGTGCATGATCAGCCACGTGATCAGTGATGATCAGCCACGTGATCAGTGCATGATCAGCCACGTGATCAGTGCATGATCAGCCACGTGATCAGTGCATGATCAGTCACGTGATCAGTGCATGATCAGTCACGTGATCAGTGCATGATCAGCCACGTGATCAGTGCATGATCAGCCACGTGATCAGTGCATGATCAGTCACGTGATCAGTGCATGATCAGTCACGTGATCAGTGCATGATCAGTCACATGATCAGTGCATGATCAGCCACGTGATCAGTGCATGATCAGTCACGTGATCAGTGCATGATCAGCCACGTGATCAGTGCATGATCAGCCACGTGATCAGTGCATGATCAGCCACGTGATCAGTGCATGATCAGCCACGTGATCAGTGCATGATCAGCCACGTGATCAGTGCATGATCAGCCACGTGATCAGTGCATGATCAGCCACGTGATCAGTGCATGATCAGCCACGTGATCAGTGCATGATCAGCCACGTGATCAGTGCATGATCAGCCACGTGATCAGTGCATGATCAGCCACGTGATCAGTGCATGATCAGTCACGTGATCAGTGCATGATCAGCCACGTGATCAGTGCATGATCAGTCACGTGATCAGTGCATGATCAGCCACGTGATCAGTGCATGATCAGCCACGTGATCAGTGCATGATCAGTCACGTGATCAGTGCATGATCAGTCACGTGATCAGTGCATGATCAGCCACGTGATCAGTGCATGATCAGCCACGTGATCAGTGCATGATCAGTCACGTGATCAGTGCATGATCAGCCACGTGATCAGTGCATGATCAGCCACGTGATCAGTGCATGATCAGCCACGTGATCAGTGCATGATCAGCCACGTGATCAGTGCATGATCAGCCACGTGATCAGTGTGCATGATCAGCCACGTGATCAGTGCATGATCAGTCACGTGATCAGTGCATGATCAGCCACGTGATCAGTGCATGATCAGTCACGCCAGTGTGATCAGTGCATGATCAGCCACGTGATCAGTGCATGATCAGCCACGTGATCAGTGCATGATCAGCTCACGTGATCAGTGCATGATCAGTCACGTGATCAGTGCATGATCAGCCACGCGTGATGATACAGATCAGCCACATGATCAGATCAGCGTGATCAGTGCATGATCAGCCACGCGATCAGTGCATGATCAGCCACGTGATCAGTGCATGATCAGCCACGTGATCAGTGCATGATCATCAGTCACGTGATCAGTGCATGATCAGCCACGTGATCAGTGCATGATCAGCCACGTGATCAGTGCATGATCAGCCACGTGATCAGTGCATGATCAGCCACGTGATCAGTGCATGATCAGCCACGTGATCAGTGCATGATCAGCCACGTGATCAGTGCATGATCAGTCCACGTGATCAGTGCGCCATGATCAGCCACGTGATCAGTGCATGATCAGCACGTGATCAGATGCATGATCAGCACGTGATCAGTGCATGATCAGCACACGTGATCAGTGCATGATCAGCCACGTGATCAGTGCATGATCAGCCACGTGATCAGTGCATGATCAGTCACGCGATCAGTGCATGATCAGTCACGTGATCAGTGCATGATCAGCCACGTGATCAGTGCATGATCAGTGCAGTGATCAGTGCATGATCAGTCACGCGATCAGTGCATGATCAGTCGCGATCAGTGCATGATCAGCCACGTGATCAGTGCATGATCAGCCACGTGATCAGTGCATGATCAGTGATCGTGATCAGTGCATGATCAGCCACGTGATCAGTGCATGATCAGCCACGTGATCAGTGTGCATGATCAGCCACGTGATCAGTGCATGATCAGCCACGTGATCAGTGCATGATCAGCCACGTGATCAGTGCATGATCAGCCACGTGATCAGTGCATGATCAGCCACGTGATCAGTGCATGATCAGCCACGTGATCAGTGCATGATCAGCCACGTGATCAGTGCATGATCAGTCATGATCATCAGTGCATGATCAGCACGTGATCAGTGCATGATCAGCACGTGATCAGTGCATGATCAGCCACGTGATCAGTGCATGATCAGCCACGTGATCAGTGCATGATCAGCCACGTGATCAGTGCATGATCAGCCACGTGATCAGTGCATGATCAGCCACGTGATCAGTGCATGATCAGCCACGTGATCAGTGCATGATCAGCCACGTGATCATGTCATCAGTGTGATCAGTGCATGATCATCACGTGATCAGTGCATGATCAGCCACGTGATCAGTGTGCATGATCAGTCACGCGATCAGTGCATGATCAGCCACGTGATCAGTGCATGATCAGCCACGTGATCAGTGCATGATCAGTCACGTGATCAGTGCATGATCAGCCACGTGATCAGTGCATGATCAGCCACGTGATCAGTGCATGATCAGCCACGTGATCAGTGCATGATCAGCCACGTGATCAGTGCATGATCAGCCACGTGATCAGTGCATGATCAGCCACGTGATCAGTGCATGATCACAGATCACGTGATCAGTGCATGATCAGTCACGTGATCAGTGCATGATCAGCCACGTGATCAGTGCATGATCAGTCACGTGATCAGTGCATGATCAGTCACACGTGATCAGTGCATGATCAGCCACGTGATCAGTGCATGATCAGCCACGTGATCAGTGCATGATCAGCCACGTGATCAGTGCATGATCAGTCACGCACGTGATCAGTGCATGATGATCAGTCACGTGATCAGTGCATGATCAGCCACGTGATCAGTGCATGATCAGTCACGGATCAGCATGATCAGTGCATGATCAGCCACGTGATCAGTGCATGATCAGCCACGTGATCAGTGCATGATCAGCCACGTGATCAGTGCATGATCAGCCACGTGATCAGTGCATGATCAGCCACGTGATCAGTGCATGATCAGCACGTGATCAGTGCATGATCAGCCACGTGATCAGTGCATGATCAGCCACGTGATCAGTGCATGATCAGCCACGTGATCAGTGCATGATCAGCCACGTGATCAGTGCATGATCAGCCACGTGATCAGTGCATGATCAGCACACGTGATCAGTGCATGATCAGCCACGTGATCAGTGCATGATCAGCCACGTGATCAGTGCATGATCAGCCACGTGATCAGTGCATGATCAGCCACGTGATCAGTGCATGATCAGCCACGTGATCAGTGTATGATCAGTCACGTGATCAGTGCATGATCAGTCACATGATCAGTGCATGATAGCACGTGATCAGTGCATGATCAGCCACGTGATCAGTGTATGATCAGCCACGTGATCAGTGCATGATCAGCCACGTGATCAGTGCATGATCAGCCACGTCAATGATCAGTCCACGATCAGTGCATGATCAGTCACGTGATCAGTGCATGATCAGCCACGTGATCAGTGCATGATCAGCACGTGATCAGTGCATGATCAGCCACGTGATCAGTGCATGATCAGCCACGTGATCAGTGCATGATCAGCCACGTGATCAGTGCATGATCAGCCACGTGATCAGTGCATGATCAGTCACGTGATCAGTGCATGATCAGCCACGTCACGTGATCAGTGCATGATCAGCCACGTGATCAGTGCATGATCAGCCACACGTGATCAGTGCATGATCAGCCACGTGATCAGTGCATGATCAGCCACGTGATCAGTGCATGATCAGCCACGTGATCAGTGCATGATCAGCCACGTGATCAGTGCATGATCAGCCACGTGATCAGTGCATGATCAGCCACGTGATCAGTGCATGATCCAGCCACGTGATCAGTGCATGATCAGTCACGTGATCAGTGCATGATCAGTCACGTGATCAGTGTGATCAGTGATCAGTGCATGATCAGCCACGTGATCAGTGCATGATCAGTCACGTGATCAGTGCATGATCAGTCACGTGATCAGTGCATGATCAGCCACGTGATCAGTGCATGATCAGCCAGCTCATCAGTGCATGATCAGCCACGTGATCAGTGCATGATCAGTCACGTGATCAGTGCATGATCAGTCACGTGATCAGTGCATGATCAGCCACGCGATCAGTGCATGATCAGCCACGTGATCAGTGCATGATCAGCCACGTGATCAGTGCATGATCAGCCACGTGATCAGTGCATGATCAGCCACGTGATCAGTGCATGATCAGCCACGTGATCAGTGCATGATCAGCCACGTGATCAGTGCATGATCAGTCCACGTGATCAGTGCATGATCAGCCACGTGATCAGTGCATGATCAGCCACGTGATCAGTGCATGATCAGTCACGTGATCAGTGCATGATCAGCCACGTGATCAGTGCATGATCAGCCACGTGATCAGTGCATGATCAGTCACGTGATCAGTGCATGATCAGCCACGATCAGTGCATGATCAGCCACGTGATCAGTGCATGATCAGTCACGTGATCAGTGCATGATCAGTCACGTGATCAGTGCATGATCAGCCACGTGATCAGTGCATGATCAGTCACGTGATCAGTGCATGATCAGCCACGTGATCAGTGCATGATCAGTCACGTGATCAGTGCATGATCAGCCACGTGATCAGTGCATGAGTCAGTCACGTGATCAGTGCATGATCAGCCACGTGATCAGTGCATGATCAGCCACGTGATCAGTGCATGATCAGCCACGTGATCAGTGCATGATCAGCCACGTGATCAGTGCATGATCAGCCACGTGATCAGTGCATGATCAGTCACGTGATCAGTGCATGATCAGCCACGTGATCAGTGCATGATCAGCCACGTGATCAGTGCATGATCAGGCAGTGATCAGTGATCATCATCAGTCACGTGATCAGTGCATGATCAGTCATCAGTGTGCATGATCAGCCACGTGATCAGTGCATGATCAGCCACGTGATCAGTGCATGATCAGCCACGTGATCAGTGCATGATCAGCCACGTGATCAGTGCATGATCAGCCACGTGATCAGTGCATGATCAGTCACGTGATCAGTGTATGATCAGCCACGTGATCAGTGGCATGATCAGCCACGTGATCAGTGTGATCATCAGACAGTCACGATCAGTGTGTGATCAGCCACGTGATCAGTGCATGATCAGCCACGTGATCAGTGCATGATCAGTCACGTGATCAGTGCATGATCAGCCACGTGATCAGTGCATGATCAGCCACGTGATCAGTGCATGATCAGTCACGTGATCAGTGCATGATCAGCCACGTGATCAGTGCATGATCAGCCACCTGATCAGTGCATGATCAGCCACGTGATCAGTGCATGATCAGCCACGTGATCAGTGCATGATCAGCCACGTGATCAGTGCATGATCAGCCACGTGATCAGTGCATGATCAGCCACGTGATCAGTGCATGATCCAGTCACGTGATCAGTGCATGATCAGTCACCTGATCAGTGCATGATCAGGCACGTGAACCGTGCATGATGAGTCACGTGATAAGTGCATGATCAGTCACCTGATCAGTGCATGATCAGCCACGTGATCAGTGCATGATCAGTCACGTGATCAGTGCATGATCAGTCACGTGATCAGTGCATGATCAGCCACGTGATCAGTGCATGATCAGTCACGTGATCAGTGCATGATCAGGCACGTGATCAGTGCATGATCATGCACTTGATCAGTGCAGGATCAGTCACGTGATCAGTGTATGATCAGTCACGTGATCAGTGCATGATCAGCCATCAGTGATGATCAGTGTGATCATCATCAGCACGTGATCAGTGCATGATCAGCCACGTGATCAGTGCATGATCAGTCACGTGAACAGTGCATGATCAGCCACCTGACCAGTGTATGATCAGTCACGTGATCATTGCATGATCAGCCTCGTCATCAGTGCATGTGCAGTCACGTGATCAGTGTATGATCAGCCACCTGATCAGTGCATGATCAGTCACGTGATCAGTGCATGATCAGCCACGGTGATCAGTGCATGATCAGCCATTAGATCAGTGCATGATCAGCACGTGATCAGTGCATGATCAGTCACGTGATCAGTGCATGATCAGCCACGTGATCAGTGCATGATCAGTCACGTGATCAGTGTATGATCAGCCACGTGATCAGTGCATGATCAGTCACGTGATCAGTGCATGATCAGCCACGAATCAGTGCATGATCAGCCACGCTCATTGCATGATCAGCCACGTGATGAGATGCGATCAGCCAGCCAGTCATCAGCATGATCAGCCAGCTGTCAGTGCGATGATCAGTCACGTGATCAGTGCATGATCAGCCACGCTGCAGTGCATGATCAGCCAGCTGATCAGCATGATGATCAGTCACAGCTGATCAGTGCATGATCAGCCACGTGATCAGTGCATGATCAGCCATGATCAGTGCCTGATCAGCACACGTGATCAGTGCATGATCAGCCACGTGATCAGTGCATGATCAGCCACGTGATCAGTGCATGATCAGTCACGTGATCAGTGCATGATCAGTCACCAGTGCATGATCAGCCACGTGATCAGTGCATGATCAGTCACGTGATCAGTGCATGATCAGCCACGTGATCAGTGCATGATCAGCCACGTGATCAGTGCATGATCAGCCACGTGATCAGTGTATGATCAGCCACGTGATCAGTGCATGATCAGCCACGTGATCAGTGCATGATCAGCCACGTGATCAGTGCATGATCAGCCACGTGATCAGTGCATGATCAGCCACGTGATCAGTGCATGATCAGCCACGTGATCAGTGCATGATCAGTCACGTGATCAGTGCATGATCAGTCACAAGGATCAGTGCATGATCAGCCACGTGATCAGTGCATGATCAGCCACGTGATCAGTGCATGATCAGCCACGTGATCAGTGCATGATCAGCCACGTGATCAGTGCATGATCAGTCACGTGATCAGTGCATGATCAGTCACGTGATCAGTGCATGATCAGCCACGTGATCAGTGCATGATCAGATCAGTGCATGATCAGTGCATGATCAGCAGCACGTGATCAGTGCATGTTGATCAGTAACCCGTCAGTCAGTGCATGATCAGATCAGCCACGATCAGTGCATGATCAGTCACGTGATCAGTGCATGATCAGCCACGTGATCAGTGCATGATCAGCCACGTGATCAGTGCATGATCAGCCACGTGATCAGTGCATGATCAGCCACGTGATCAGTGCATGATCAGCCACGTGATCAGTGCATGATCAGTCACGTGATCAGTGCATGATCAGCCACGTGATCAGTGCATGATCAGTCACGTGATCAGTGCATGATCAGTCACGTGATCAGTGCATGATCAGCCACGTGATCAGTGCATGATCAGCCACGTGATCAGTGCATGATCAGCCACGCGATCATCAGTGCATGATCAGCCACGTGATCAGTGCATGATCAGTCACGTGATCAGTGCATGATCAGTCACGTGATCAGTGCATGATCAGCCACGTGATCAGTGCATGATCAGCCACGTGATCAGTGCATGATCAGTCACGTGATCAGTGCATGATCAGTCACGTGATCAGTGCATGATCAGCCACGTGATCAGTGCATGATCAGTCACGTGATCAGTGCATGATCAGCCACGTGATCAGTGCATGATCAGTCATCAGTGATCAGTGAGGATGATCAGCCACGTGATCAGTGCATGATCAGTTCACGTGATCAGTGCATGATCAGCCACGTGATCAGTGCATGATCAGTCATGATCAGCATGATCAGTGCATGATCAGCCACGTGATCAGTGCATGATCAGCCATTAGATCAGTGTGCATGATCAGCCACGTGATCAGTGCATGATCAGTCACGTGATCAGTGCATGATCAGCCACGTGATCAGTGCATGATCAGCCACGTGATCAGTGTATGATCAGCCATTTGATCAGTGCATGATCAGCCACGTGATCAGTGTCCTGATCAGCCACGTGATCAGTGTCTGATCATTTGCGTGATCAGTGCATGATCAGCCAGTGAGATGCGATGATCAGCCACGTGATCAATCAGCCAGATGTGCTCATCAGTGATCAGTGCATGATCAGCTGCTGATCAGTCAGTGATCATGCATGATCAGCAGCGTGATCAGTGCATCAGTCACACAGATGAGGCATCAGTCCATGATTTATTGCCAGTGCATGATCAGTCACGTGATCAGTGCATGATCAGCCACGTGATCAGTGCATGATCAGCCACGTGATCAGTGAATGATCAGCCACGTGATCAGTGCATGATCAGTCATGATCAGTGTGATCAGTGCATGATCAGTCACGTGATCAGTGCATGATCAGCCACGTGATCAGTGCATGATCAGCACGTGATCAGTGCATGATCAGCCACGTGATCAGTGCATGATCAGCCACGTGATCAGTGCATGATCGATCCACGTGATCAGTGCATGATCAGCCACGTGATCCGACCATGATCAGTCACGTGATCAGTGCATGATCAGTCACGTGATCAGTGCATGATCAGTGTGATCAGTGCATGATCAGTCACGTGATCAGTGCATGATCAGTCACGTGATCAGTGCATGATCAGCAGGTGATCAGTGCATGATCAGTCACGTGATCAGTGCATGATCAGTCACGTGATCAGTGCACCATTCAGCCACGTGATCAGTGCATGATCAGCCACGTGATCAGTGCATGATGTCAGCCACGTGATCAGTGCATGATCAGCCACGTGATCAGTGCATGATAGCCACGTGATCAGTGCATGATCAGTCACGTGATCAGTGCATGATCAGTCACGTGATCAGTGCATGATCAGCCACGTGATCAGTGCATGATCAGTCACGTGATCAGTGCATGATCAGTCACGTGATCAGTGCATGATCAGCCACGTGATCAGTGCATGATCAGCCACGTGATCAGTGCATGATCAGCCACGTGATCAGTGCATGATCAGCCACGTGATCAGTGCATGATCAGCCACGTGATCAGTGCATGATCAGCCACGTGATCAGTGCATGATCAGTCACGTGATCAGTGTGCAGATCAGCCACGTGATCAGTGCATGATCAGCCACGTGATCAGTGCATGATCAGTCACGTGATCAGTGTATGATCAGCCACGTGATCAGTGCATGATCAGCCACGTGATCAGTGCATGATCAGTCACGTGATCAGTGCATGATCAGCCACGTGATCAGTGCATGATCAGCCACGTGATCAGTGCATGATCAGTCACGTGATCAGTGCATGATCAGCCACGTGATCAGTGCATGATCAGCCACGTGATCAGTGCATGATCAGCCACGTGATCAGTGCATGATCAGCCACGTGATCAGTGCATGATCAGCCACGTGATCAGTGCATGATCAGCCACGTGATCAGTGATGCATGATCAGCCACGTGATCAGTGCATGATCAGTCACGTGATCAGTGCATGATCAGTCACATGATCAGTGCATGATAGCCACGTGATCAGTGCATGATCAGTCACGTGATCAGTGCATGATCAGCCACGTGATCAGTGCATGATCAGCCACGTGATCAGTGCATGATCAGCCACGTGATCAGTGCATGATCAGCACACGTGATCAGTGCATGATCAGCCACGTGATCAGTGCATGATCAGCACGTGATCAGTGCATGATCAGTCACGTGATCAGTGCATGATCAGCCACGTGATCAGTGCATGATCAGTCAGTTACAGATCAGTGCATGATCAGTCACGTGATTCAGTGCATGATCAGCCACGTGATCAGTGCATGATCAGTCACGTGATCAGTGCATGATCAGCCACGTGTGATCAGTGCATGATCAGCCACGTGATCAGTGCATGATCAGGCACGTGATCAGTGCATGATCAGTCACGTGATCAGTGCATGATCAGCCACGTGATCAGTGCATGATCAGCCACGTGATCAGTGTATGATCAGCCACGTGATCAGTGCATGATCAGTCACGTGATCAGTGCATGATCAGCCAGGTGATCAGTGCATGATCAGCCACGTGATCAGTGCATGATCAGCCACGTGATCAGTGCATGATCAGTCACGTGATCAGTGCATGATCAGCCACGTGATCAGTGCATGATCAGCCACGTGATCAGTGCATGATCAGCCACGTGATCAGTGCATGATCAGTCACGTGATCAGTGCCTGCTGAACCACGTGATCAGTGCATGATCATTTGCTTGACATGATCAGCTGAGATCAGTGCATGATCATCAGCCAGTGATCAGTGCATGATGCCACGTGATCAGTGCATGATCAGTCACGTGATCATCAGTGCATGATCAGCCTGCTCAGCTGTTTGATCAGTATGATGACCAGCTGATCAGCATGATGATCAGTCAGCTGATCAGTGCATGATCAGCCACACGATCAGTGTGATGATCAGCCACGATCAGTGATTATGATCAGCCACGATCAGTGCATGATCAGCCACGATCAGTGCATGATCAGCAGTGCGTGATCAGTGACATGATCAGTCACGTGATCAGTGCATGATCAGTCACAGTGATCAGTGCATGATCAGCCAGGTGATCAGTGCATGATCAGCCACGTGATCAGTGCATGATCAGCAACGTGATCAGTGCATGATCAGCCACGTGATCAGTGCATGATCAGCCACGTGATCAGTGCATGATCAGCCACGTGATCAGTGCATGATCAGCCACGTGATCAGTGCATGATCAGCCACGTGATCAGTGCATGATCAGACACGTGATCAGTGCATGATCAGTCACGTGATCAGTGCATGATCAGTCACGTGATCAGTGCATGATGAGCTGCGTGATCAGTGCATGATCAGCCATCTGATGATGATCAGTACGTGATCAGTGCATGATCAGCCTGCGCGATCAGCTTTATATTTGATCAGCAGCTGATCAGTGCATGATCAGCCACGCTGTCAGTGCATGATCAGCCACGTGATCAGTGCATGATCAGCCACGTGATCAGTGCATGATGATCAGCCACGTGATCAGTGCCATGATCAGCCACGTGATTCCAGCATGATCAGCCACGTGATCAGTGCATGATCAGCCACGTGATCAGTGCATGATCAGCCACGTGATCAGTGCATGATCAGCCACGTGATCAGTGCCTGATCAGCCACGTGATCAGTGCCAGATGAGCCATCAGTGATGATCAGCCACGCATGATCATGCCAGCCACGTGATCAGTGCATGATCAGCCACGTGATCAGTGCATGATCAGCCACGTGATCAGTGCATGATCAGCCACGTGATCAGTGCATGATCAGCTCACGTGATCAGTGCATGATCAGGCACGTGATCAGTGAATGATCAGCCACGTGATCAGTGCATGATCAGTCACATGATCAGTGCATGATCAGCCACGTGATCAGTGATCAGCCACGTGATCAGTGCATGATCATCCACGTGATCAGTGTCATGATCAGCAACGTGATCAGTGCATGATCAGCCACGTGATCAGTGATGATCAGATCAGCACGTGATCATCAGCCAGCCACGATCAGTGCATGATCAGCACGTGATCAGTGCATGATCAGCCACGTGATCAGTGCATGATCAGCCACGTGATCAGTGCATGATCAGCCACGTGATCAGTGCATGATCAGTCACGTGATCAGTGCATGATCAGTCACGTGATCAGTGTATGATCAGTCACGTGATCAGTGCATGATCAGTCACGTGATCAGTGCATGATCAGCCACGTGATCAGTGCATGATCAGTCACGTGATCAGTGCATGATCAGTCACGTGATCAGTGCATGATCAGCCACGTGATCAATGCATGATCAGCCACGTGATCAGTGATCATGATCAGCTCACGTGATCAGTGCATGATCAGCCACGTGATCAGTGCATGATCAGCCACGTGATCAGTGCATGATCAGTCACGTGATCAGTGCATGATCAGTCACGTGATCAGTGGATGATCAGCCACGTGATCAGTGCATGATCAGCACGTGATCAGTGCATGATCAGTCACGTGATCAGTGCATGATCAGCCACGTGATCAGTGCATGATCAGCCACGTGATCAGTGCATGATCAGCCACGTGATCAGTGCATGATCAGCACATGTGATCAGTGCATGATCAGTCACGTGATCAGTGCATGATCAGCCACGTGATCAGTGCATGATCAGCCACGTGATCAGTGCATGATCAGCCACGTGATCAGTGCATGATCAGCAGTGACGCGATCAGTGCATGATCAGCCACGTGATCAGTGCATGATCAGCCACGTGATCAGTGCATGATCAGCCACGTGATCAGTGCATGATCAGCCACGTGATCAGTGCATGATCAGCCACGTGATCAGTGCATGATCAGCCACGGTGATCAGTGCATGATCAGCCACGTGATCAGTGCATGATCAGCCAGGTGATCAGTGCATGATCAGCCACGTGATCAGTTCATGCAGAGTCACGTGATCAGTGTATGATCAGCCACGTGATCAGTGCATGATCAGCCACGTGATCAGTGCATGATCAGCCACGTGATCAGTGCATGATCAGCCACGTGATCAGTGCATGATCAGCCACGTGATCAGTGCATGATCAGCCATCGATCAGTGCATGATCAGCCACGTGATCAGTGCATGATCAGTCACGTGATCAGTGCATGATCAGTCACGTGATCAGTGCATGATCAGCCACGTGATCAGTGCATGATCAGTCACGATCAGTGCATGATCAGCCACGTGATCAGTGCATGATCAGCCACGTGATCAGTGCATGATCAGTCACGTGATCAGTGTGATCAGTGATCATGATCAGTCATGATCAGTCAGTGCATGATCAGCATGACAGTCATCAGTGCATGATCAGTCAGGGTGATGATCAGTGCATGATCAGCCACGTGATCAGTGCATGATCAGTCATGATCAGTGCATGATCAGCCACGTGATCAGTGCATGATCAGCCACGTGATCAGTGTGCATGATCAGTCACGATGTGCATGATCAGTCACGTGATCAGTGCATGATCAGCCACGTGATCAGTGCATGATCAGTCAGTCATGTGATCAGTGCATGATCAGCCACGTGATCAGTGCATGATCAGCCACGTGATCAGTGTATGATCAGCCACGTGATCAGTGCATGATCAGCCATGTGATCAGTGCATGATCAGCCACGTGATCAGTGCATGATCAGCCACGTGATCATGATCAGTCACGTGATCAGTGCATGATCAGCCACGTGATCAGTGCATGATCAGCCACGTGATCAGTGCATGATCAGTCACGTGATCAGTGTGCATGATCAGTCACGTGATCAGTGCATGATCAGCCACGTGATCAGTGCATGATCAGTCACGTGATCAGTGCATGATCAGCCACGTGATCAGTGCATGATCAGCAGCCATCAGTGCATGATCAGCCACGTGATCAGTGCATGATCAGTCCACGTGATCAGTGCATGATCAGTCACGTGATCAGTGCATGATCAGCAGCACACGATCAGTGCATGATCAGTCACGTGATCAGTGCATGATCAGCCACGTGATCAGTGCATGATCAGTCACGTGATCAGTGGATGATCAGTCACGTGATCAGTGCATGATCAGCCACGTGATAAGCGTGTGCATGATCAGCCACGTGATCAGCATGATCACAGCCACGTGATCAGCATGATCAGCCACGTGATCAGTGCATGATCAGCCACGTGATCAGTGCATGATCAGCACACGTGATCAGTGCATGATCAGCCACGTGATCAGTGCATGATCAGCCACGTGATCAGTGCATGATCAGCCACGTGATCAGTGCATGATCAGCCACGTGATCAGTGCATGATCAGCCACGTGATCAGTGCATGATCAGCCACGTGATCAGTGCATGATCAGCCACGTGATCAGTGCATGATCAGTCACGTGATCAGTGCATGATCAGCCACGTGATCAGTGCATGATCAGCCACGTGATCAGTGCATGATCAGTCACGTGATCAGTGCATGATCAGTCACGTGATCAGTGCATGATCAGCCACGTGATCAGTGCATGATCAGCCACGTGATCAGTGATCAGCATGATCAGCCATGTGATCAGTGCATGATCAGTCACGTGATCAGTGCATGATCAGTCACGTGATCAGTGTGATGATCAGCCACGTGATCAGGTGCATGATCAGTCACGTGATCAGTGCATGATCAGCCACGTGATCAGTGCATGATCAGCCACGTGATCAGTGCATGATCAGCCACGTGATCAGTGCATGATCAGCTACAGGATCAGTGCATGATCAGCCACGTGATCAGTGCATGATCAGCCACGTGATCAGTGCATGATCAGTCACGTGATCAGTGCATGATCAGCCACGTGATCAGTGCATGATCAGCCACGTGATCAGTGCATGATCAGTCACGTGATCAGTGCATGATCAGCCACGTGATCAGTGCATGATCAGCCACGTGATCAGTGCATGATCAGCCACGTAATCAGTGCATGATCAGCCACGTGATCAGTGTGATCAGTGATCAGTGATCAGTCATGATGATCACGTGATCAGTGCATGATCAGCCACGTGATCAGTGCATGATCAGCACATGATCAGTGCATGATCAGTCACGTGATCAGTGCATGATCAGTCACGTGATCAGTGCATGATCAGCCACGTGATCAGTGCATGATCAGTCACGTGATCAGTGTATGATCAGTCACGTGATCAGTGCATGATAGCCACATGATCAGTGCATGATCAGTCACGTGATCAGTGCATGATCAGCCACGTGATCAGTGCATGATCAGTCCACGGATCAGTGCATGATCAGTCACGTGATCAGTGCATGATCAGCCACGTGATCAGTGCATGATCAGTCACGTGATCAGTGCATGATCAGTCACGTGATCAGTGCATGATCAGCCACGTGATCAGTGCATGATCAGTCACGTGATCAGTGCATGATCAGCCAGTGATGATCAGCCACGTGATCAGTGCATGATCAGCCACGTGATCAGTGCATGATCAGCCACGTGATCAGTGTGCATGATCAGCACGTGATCAGTGCATGATCAGTCACGTGATCAGTGCATGATCAGCCACGTGATCAGTGCATGATCAGCCACGTGATCAGTGCATGATCAGCCACGTGATCAGTGCATGATCAGCACGTGATCACGTGATCATCAGCCACGCATGATCAGTGCATGATCAGCCACGTGATCAGTGCATGATCAGTCACGTGATCAGTGCATGTCAGTCACACGTGATCAGTGCATGATCAGCCACGTGATCAGTGCATGATCAGTCACGTGATCATGATGATCAGCCACGTGATCAGTGCATGATCAGCCACGTGATCAGTGCATGATCAGCCACGTGATCAGTGCATGATCAGTCCACGTGATCAGTGCATGATCAGTCACGTGATCAGTGCATGATCAGCCACGTGATCAGTGCATGATCAGTCACGTGATCAGTGCATGATCAGCCACGTGATCAGTGCATGATCAGCCACGTGATCAGTGCATGATCAGCCACGTGATCAGTGCATGATCAGCCACGTGATCAGTGCATGATCAGCCACGTGATCAGTGCATGATCAGCCACGTGATCAGTGCATGATCAGCCACGTGATCAGTGCATGATCAGTCACGTGATCAGTGCATGATCAGCCACGTGATCAGTGCATGATCAGCCACGTGATCAGTGCATGATCAGTCACGTGATCAGTGCATGATCAGTCACATGATCATGATCAGCATGATGATCAGCCACGTGATCAGTGCATGATCAGTCACGTGATCAGTGCATGATCAGCCATCAGCCACGTGATCAGTGTGCATGATCAGCCACGTGATCAGTGCATGATCAGTCACGTGATCAGTGTATGATCAGCCACGTGATCAGTGCATGATCAGCACGTGATCAGTGCATGATCAGCCACGTGATCAGTGCATGATCAGTCACGTGATCAGTGCATGATCAGCCACGTGATCAGTGCATGATCCAGTGATCAGTGCATGATCAGCCACGTGATCAGTGCATGATCAGCCACGTAATCAGTGCATGATCAGCCACGTGATCAGTGCATGATCAGCCACGTGATCAGTGCATGATCAGTCACGTGATCAGTGTATGATCAGCCACGTGATCAGTGCATGATCAGTCACGTGATCAGTGCATGATCAGTCACGTGATCAGTGTATGATCAGCCACGTGATCAGTGCATGATCAGCCACATGATCAGTGCATGATCAGTCATGATGATCAGTGCATGATCAGCCACGTGATCAGTGCATGATCAGCCACGTGATCAGTGCATGATCAGCCACGTGATCAGTGCATGATCAGTCACGTGATCAGTGCATGATCAGCCACGTGATCAGTGTGCATGATCAGCCACGTGATCAGTGCATGATCAGTCACGTGATCAGTGCATGATCAGCCACGTGATCAGTGCATGATCAGCCACGTGATCAGTGCATGATCAGCCACGTGATCAGTGCATGATCAGCCATCAGTGATCAGTGCATGATCAGCCACGTGATCAGTGCATGATCAGCCACGTGATCAGTGCATGATCAGCCACGTGATCAGTGCATGATCAGCCACGTGATCAGTGCGTGATCAGTGCATGATCAGTCACGTGATCAGTGTATGATCAGCCACGTGATCAGTGCATGATCAGCCACGTGATCAGTGCATGATCATTCACGTGATCAGTGCATGATCAGCCACGTGATCAGTGCATGATCAGCCACGTGATCAGTGCATGATCAGTCACGTGATCAGTGCATGATCAGCCACGTGATCAGTGCATGATCAGTCACGTGATCAGTGCATGATCAGCACACGTGATCAGTGCATGATCAGCCACGTGATCAGTGCATGATCAGCCACGTGATCAGTGCATGATCAGTCACGTGATCAGTGCATGATCAGCCACGTGATCAGTGCATGATCAGCCACGTGATCAGTGCATGATCAGCCACGTGATCAGTGCATGATCAGCCACGTGATCAGTGCATGATCAGTCACGTGATCAGTGCATGATCAGCCACGTGATCAGTGCATGATCAGTCACGTGATCAGTGCATGATCAGCCACGTGATCAGTGCATGATCAGCCACGTGATCAGTGCATGATCAGTGCATGATCAGCCACGTGATCAGTGCATGATCAGCCACGTGATCAGTGCATGATCAGCCACGTGATCAGTGCATGATCAGCCACGTGATCAGTGCATGATCAGCACACGTGATCAGTGATCAGATCAGTGCATGATCAGTCAGTGTGATCAGTGCATGATCAGCACGTGATCAGTGCATGATCAGTCACGTGATCAGTGCATGATCAGCCACGTGATCAGTGCATGATCAGTCACGTGATCAGTGCATGATCAGCCACGTGATCAGTGCATGATCAGCCACGTGATCAGTGCATGATCAGCCACGTGATCAGTGCATGATCAGCCACGTGATCAGTGCATGATCAGCCACGTGATCAGTGTGATCAGCCACGTGATCAGTGCATGATCAGCCACGTGATCAGTGTATGATCAGCCACGTGATCAGTGCATGATCAGCCACGTGATCAGTGCATGATCAGCCACGTGATCAGTGCATGATCAGCCACGTGATCAGTGCATGATCAGCCACGTGATCAGTGCATGATCAGTCACGTGATCAGTGCATGATCAGTCACGTGATCAGTGCATGATCAGCCACGTGATCAGTGCATGATCAGTCACGTGATCAGTGTGTGATCAGCCACGTGATCAGTGCATGATCAGCCACGTGATCAGTGCATGATCAGCCACGTGATCAGTGTTCATGATCAGCAGCACGTGATCAGTGCATGATCAGCCACGTGATCAGTGCATGATCAGCCACGTGATCAGTGCATGATCAGTCACACGGATCAGTGCATGATCAGCCACGTGATCAGTGCATGATCAGCCACGTGATCAGTGCATGATCAGTCACGTGATCAGTGCATGATCAGCCACGTGATCAGTGCATGATCAGCCACGTGATCAGTGCATGATCAGCAACGTGATCAGTGCATGATCAGCCACGTGATCAGTGCATGATCAGCCACGTGATCAGTGCATGATCAGCCACGTGATCAGTGCATGATCAGCCACGTGATCAGTGCATGATCAGTCACGTGATCAGTGCATGATCAGTCACGAGATCAGTGTATGATCAGCCACGTGATCAGTGCATGATCAGCCACGTGATCAGTGCATGATCAGCCACGTGATCAGTGCATGATCAGCCACGTGATCAGTGCATGATCAGTCACGTGATCAGTGCATGATCAGCCACGTGATCATCAGTGCATGATCAGATCATGTGATCAGTGCATGATCAGTGCATGATCAGCCAGCGTGATCAGTGCATGATCAGCCACGTGATCAGTGTATGATCAGCCACGTGATCAGTGCATGATCAGCCATGCATGATGATCAGTGCATGATCAGCACGTGATCAGTGCATGATCAGCCACGTGATCAGTGCATGATCAGCCACGTGATCAGTGCATGATCAGCCACGTGATCAGTGCATGATCAGCCACGTGATCAGTGCATGATCAGCCACGTGATCAGTGCATGATCAGTCACGTGATCAGTGCATGATCAGTCACGTGATCAGTGCATGATCAGCCACGTGATCAGTGCATGATCAGTCACGTGATCAGTGCATGATCAGCCACGTGATCAGTGCATGATCAGCCACGTGATCAGTGCATGATCAGCCACGTGATCAGTGCATGATCAGCCACGTGATCAGTGCATGATCAGTCACACGTGATCAGTGCATGATCAGTCACGTGATCAGTGCATGATCAGCCACGTGATCAGTGCATGATCAGCCACACGTGATCAGTGCATGATCAGCCACGTGATCAGTGCATGATCAGCCACGTGATCAGTGCATGATCAGCCACGTGATCAGTGCATGATCAGTCACGTGATCAGGTGTATGATCAGCCACGTGATCAGTGCATGATCAGCCACGTGATCAGTGCATGATCAGCCACGTGATCAGTGCATGATCAGTCACGTGATCAGTGCATGATCAGCCACGTGATCAGTGCATGATCAGCCATTGATCAGTGCATGATCAGCCACGTGATCAGTGCATGATCAGTCACGTGATCAGTGCATGATCAGCCACGATCATCAGTGCATGATCAGCCACGTGATCAGTGCATGATCAGCCACGTGATCAGTGCATGATCAGTCACGTGATCAGTGCATGATCAGTCACATGTGATCAGTGCATGATCAGCCACGTGATCAGTGCATGATCAGTCACGTGATCAGTGCATGATCAGTCACGTGATCAGTGTATGATCAGCCACGTGATCAGTGCATGATCAGTCACGTGATCAGTGCATGATCAGCCACGTGATCAGTGCATGATCAGTCACGTGATCAGTGCATGATCAGCCACGTGATCAGTGTGATGATCAGCCAGGTGATCAGTGATCATGATCAGTCACACGTGATCAGTGCATGATAGCCACGTGATCAGTGCATGATCAGTCACGTGATCAGCGCATGATCAGACACGTGATCATCAGCTGCATGATCAGCCACGTGATCAGTGCATGATCAGCAACGTGATCAGTGCATGATCAGCCACGTGATCAGTGTGTGATCAGCCACCTGATCAGTGCATGATCAGCCACGTGATCAGTGCATGATCAGTCACGTGATCAGTGCATGATCAGCCACGTGATCAGTGCATGATCAGTCATGTGATCAGTGCATGATCAGTCACGTGATCAGTGTATGATCAGTCACGTGATCAGTGCATGATCAGTCACGTGATCAGTGCATGATCAGCCAGGTGATCAGTGCATGATCAGATCACGTGATCAGTGCATGATCAGCCACGTGATCAGTGCCATGATCAGCCACGTGATCAGTGCATGATCAGCCACGTGATCAGTGCATGATCAGCAACGTGATCAGTGCATGATCAGCCACGTGATCAGTGTATGATCAGCCACACGAGATCAGTGCATGATCAGCCACGTGATCAGTGTGATGATCAGCCAGTGTGATCAGTGCATGATCAGTCAGGTGATCAGTGCATGATCAGCCACGTGATCAGTGCATGATCAGCCACGTGATCAGTGCATGATCAGTCACGTGATCAGTGCATGATCAGTCATGTGATCAGTGCATGATCAGCCACGTGATCAGTGCATGATCAGCCACGTGATCAGTGCATGATCAGTCACGTGATCAGTGTATGATCATCAGCCACGTGATCAGTGCATGATCAGCCACGTGATCAGTGCATGATCAGTCACGTGATCAGTGCATCATCAGTCACGTGATCAGTGCATGATCAGTCACGTGATCAGTGTGATCAGCACGATATCAGTGCATGATCAGTCACGTGATCAGTGCATGATCAGCCACGTGATCAGTGCATGATCAGCCACGTGATCAGTGCATGATCAGCCACGTGATCAGTGCATGATCAGCCACGTGATCAGTGCATGATCAGCCACGTGATCAGTGCATGATCAGCTCACGTGATCAGTGCATGATCAGCCACGTGATCAGATCAGCCACATGATCAGCCACGATCAGTCAGTGCATGATCAGTCACGATCAGCGATCAATGTATGATCAGCCACGTGATCAGTGCATGATCAGCCACGTGATCAGTGCATGATCAGTCACGTGATAAGTGTACACGGCCATTGCGTGATCAGGTGGCGATTCACTACTATCGTGCGCATGACAAAGCACGCGATCAGTGCATGATTAGTTACGTGCATCGCGCTTGTGCATTCACATGGTCGTGCATGACAGCTACGCGATCGTGCGCGTTCAGTCACATACCAGTGTAAAGCTTGATCAGCCACGGGATCAGTGCATGACAGCTGCACGATCAGTCGCCATGATCAGTGCATGATCGCCAATGCGGATCACCGTACGTTCAGCCCAGGATCAGTACAGTTATTTGGGGGATCAGTGTATTGTTAGCTAAGTGATAAGCGCACTAATAGTCACGCGAGCGAGTGTACGCGAACACAGTGATCACTGCATGATAGCCACGTGATCAGTGCATGATCAATCACGTTATCTGTGCTTGATCAGCCACGGAACAGTGTTCGATCAGCCAAGTGATCAGTGGCTGATAGCCAGGTGATCATTGCATGATAGCCACGTGATCAGTGCATGATCAGTCACGTGATCAGAGTAGGATCAGCCACGTGATCAGTGCATGATATTCAGGTGATCAGTGCATGATAGCCACCTGATCAGTGCGTGATCAGTCACGTGATCAGTGCATGATCAGCCAGGTGATTAGTGCATGATCAGCCAGTAGATCAGTACGTGATCATCCACGTGTTCAGTGCATGCGGAATCACGTGATCATTCCCTGATAGTCACGGGATCAGTGCATGATCAATCACGTGATCAGTGTCTGATCAGCCACGTGAACAGTGCGTGCTCAGTCATGTGATCAGGGCCTGCTGAACTGCATGATTCCTGTCTGCTCATTTGCTTGACAATTGCCAGTTGAGATGCGATATTCCTGCCAGTCATCTGCTTCACAATTGCCAGCTGTGCTGGGTAATTATTGCCTGCTCAGCTGCTTGGGTATTACCAGCTGAGCAGCATGATTCGTCAAAGCTGTGCTCCATGATTATTGCCTGCTGATTGCGTGATTCGTGCCTACTCAGCTCTTTGATTATTGCCTCCAGAGGCACATGATCAGTGTATGATAGCAAACATGATCAGCGCATGATCAGTCACATGATCAGTGCCATTCAGTCACGTGATCACTACATGATAGTCATGAGATCAGTCCATGCCCAGTCACAGTATCAGTGCATGATCAGCCACGTGATCAGTGCATTCGCAGACACGTGATCAATGCATTAGAATCATGTGATCAGTGAAAGATATCAACGTGATAAGTGCATGAACAGTCACGTGATCAGTGTATGATGAGCGACGTGAACAGTGTGTGCTGTCACGCCATCAGGGCCTGCTGAGCTCTGAGGTTCCTGTCTACTCAGCTGCTTGACTATTGTCAGCGGAGCTGCATTATTCCTGCTTGATCATCTGTTTGATAATTGCCAGCTGAGCTGCGTCATTACAGCCTGCTCATCTGCTGGATAATTGCCAGCTGAGCTGGGAGATACCTGCCTGCTCATCTGCTTGGTTATTGCAAGCAGAGCTGTGTGATTACAGCCTGCTCATCTGCTTGACAATTGCCAGCTGAGCCACGTGATTCCATGCTTGCTCAGCTGCTTGATTATTGCCAGCTGAGCAGCATGATTCGTCACAGCTGAGGTCCATGATTATTGCCTGCTGATTGCGTGATTCGTGCCTGCTCAGCTCTTTGATTATTGCCTCCTGAGGCACACGTTCAGTGCATGATAGCCAAGTGATCAGCGCATGATCAGTCACATGTTCAGCACGATTCAGACACGTGATCACTGCATGCTCATCCACTTGATCAGTTCATGATCAGCAACGTGATTAGTGCATCATCAGCCACGACATCACGGTGTGATCACCCACCTGATCAGTGCATTATCAGCCACGTGATCAGTGCATGATCAGCCACGTGATCAGTGCATGCGCAGTCACGTGATCAATGCATGAGAATCACGTGATCAGTGAATGATATCAACGTGATCAGTGCATGAACAGTCACGTGATCAGTGTATGATGAGCGACGTGAACAGTGCGTGCTGTCACGTCATCAGGGCCAGCTGAGCTGCGAGATTCCTGTCTACTCAGTTGCTTGACTATTGTCAGCCGAGCTGCATTATTCCTGCCTGATCATCTGTTTGATAATTGCCAGCTGAGCTGCGTGATTCCTGGCTGCCCATCTGCTTGATAATTGCTACCTGAGGTGCCCGATACCTGCCTGCCCATCTGCTTTATATTTGCCAGCTGAGGTGCGTGATTCCTGGCTGCTCTTCTGCTTGATTATTGCCAGGTCAGCTGTGTGATTCCTGCTTGCTCATCTGCTTGATAACTGCCAGCTGATCTTCGTGATTCCAGCCTGCTCATCTGCTTGATAATTGCCAGCTCAGCTGCGTGATACCTGCCTGCTCATCTGCTTGGTTATTGCCAGCTGAGCTGCGTGATTACAGCCTGCTCATCTGCTTGACAATTGCCTGCTGAGCCATGTGATTCCTGCCTGCTCAGCTGCTTGATTATTGCCAGCTGAGCAGCATGATTCGTGCCTGCTCAGCTCTTTGATTATTGCCTCCTGAGGCACATGTTCAGTGCATGATAGCCAAGTGATCAGCGCATGATCAGTCACATGTTCAGTGCCATTCAGACACGTGATCACTGCATGCTCATCACTTGATCAATTCAAGATCAGCAACGTGATTAGTGCATCATCAGCTACATCATCACCGTGTGATCACCCACCTGATCAGTGCATTATCAGCCACGTGATCAGTGTATGATCAGCCACGTGATCAGTGCATGCGCAGTCCCGTGATCAGTGCATGATAGCCACCTGATTCGTGCATGATCAGTCACGTGATCTGTGCATGATCTGTCACGTGATCAGTGTATGATCAGTCACATGATCAGCGCATGCACAATCACATGATCAGTGCATGATAGCCAGGTGATCAGTGCATGATGAGTCACGTGACCAGAGTATGATCAGTCACATGATCAGCGCCATTCAGACACGTGATCACTGCATGCTCAGCCACTTGATGAGTTCATGATCAGCAACCTGATTAGTGCATCATCAGCCACGTGATCAGTGTATGATCAGCCACGTGACCAGGGCATGATCAGCAACGTGATCAGTGTATGATCAGCCACGTGATCAGTGCATGCACAGTCAGGTGATCAGTGAATGGTCAGCCACGTGACCAGGGCATGATCAGCAACGTGATCAGTGCATGATCAGTCATATGATCAGTGTATGATCAGCAACGTGATCAGTGCATGATAGTCAAGTGATCAGTGAATGTTCGCCACGTGATCAGTGCATGATCAGTCACATGATCAGTGTATGATCATACACGTGATCAGTGCTTGGGCAGTCACGTGATCAGTGCATGATAGCCTCGTGATCCGTGCATGATAGCCATGTGAACAGTGCATGATAGCCACCTGATCAGTGCATGATAGCTACGTGATAAGTGCATGTTCAGTTAGATGATCTGTGTATGCGCAGTGTAGTGTTCAGTGCATGATAGCCAAGTGATAAGTGCATCATCAGTCACGTGAGCAGTGCATGAACAGCCATGTGATCACTGCATGATATCCACGTGATCAGTGCGTGATCAATCATGTTATCTGTGCATGATAGCCACGTGATCAGTGCATGATCATTCACGTGATCAGAGTATGATCAGCCACGTGATCAGTGCATGATATTCACGTGATCAGTGTATGATAGACACCTGATCAGTGCATGATCAGTCACGTGATCAGTGCATGATCAGCCAGGTGATTAGTGCACGATCAGCCAGTAGATCAGTTCGTGATCATCCACGTGTTCAGTGCATGGGCAGTCTCGTGATCAATCCATGATAGCCACGGGATCAGTGCAGGATCAATCACGTGATCAGTGTATGATCAGCCACGTGAACAGTGCGTGTTCAGTCACGTGATCAGGGCCTGCTGACCTGCGTGATTCCTGTCTGCTCATTTACTTGACAATTGCCAGCTGAGATGCGATATTCCTGCCAGTCATCTGCTTCACAATTGCCAGCTGTGCCAAAGGATTCCTGCCTGCTCAGCTGCTGCTGGGTATTACCAGCTGAGCAGCATGACTAAATCTGCTGAGCTGAGCTCCATGATTATTGCCTGCTGATTGCGTGATTCGTGCCTACTCAGCTCTTTGATTATTGCCTCCAGAGGCACGTGATCAGTTTATGATAGCAAACATGATCAGTGCATGATCAGTCACATGATCAGTGCCATTCAGTCACATGATCACTACATGATCATTATCAATGCATGATCAGTTACGTGATCAATGCATGCGCAGCCACATGATCAGTGCATGAAAGCCACGTAATCAGTGCATGATCAGTCACATATTCAATGTATGATCAGCCACGTGATCAGTGCATGATAGCCACCTGATCAGTGCATGATAGCTACGTGATAAGTGCATGATAGCCACGTGGTCAGTGCATGAACAGTTAAGTGAGCAATGTATGATCAGCCACGAGATCAGTGCATGAGAGCCCCGAGATCAGTGCATGATCAGTCACGTGATAGGTGTATTATCAGCCTTGTGTTCAGGGTATGATCCACCACGTTATCAGTGCATGACAGCCACGTGATCAGTGCATGATTAGTTACGTGATCGGTGCTTGTGCATTCACATGGTCAGTGCATGATAGCTACGTGATCAGTGCATATTCAGTCACATGACCAGTGCTTGATCAGCCACGGGATCAGTGCATGATAGCTGCATGATCAGTCACGTGATCAGTGCATGATCAGCCACGTGATCACTGCATGTTCAGCTCCAGCATCAGTGCTTGCACAGCTAGTGATCAGTGCATGTTAGCCAAGTGATAAGTGCATCATCAGTCACGTGAGCAGTGCATGAACAGCCATGTGATCACTGCATGATAGCCACGTGATCAGTGCATGATCAATCACGTTATCTGTGCTTGATCCGCCACGTGAACAGTGTTCGATCAGCCAAGTGATCAGTGGCTGATAGCCAGGTGATCATTGCATGATAGCCACGTGATCAGTGCATGATCATTCACGTGATCAGAGTAGGATCAGCCACGTGATCAGTGCATGATATTCACGTGATCAGTGCATGATAGCCACCTGATCAGTGCGTGATCAGTCACGTGATCAGTGCATGATCAGCCAGGTGATTAGTGCATGATCAGCCAGTAGATCAGTGCGTGATCATCCACGTGTTCAGTGCGTCGCGCAATCACGCGTGATCATTCCCGATAGCCACGTGATCAGTGCATGATCAGCCACGTTATCAGTGTATGATCAGCCATGTGATCAGTGCATGCACAGTCAGGTGATCAGTCAATGGTCAGTCATGTGATCAGTGGATGATAGCCACGTGAACAGTGCGTGCTCAGTCACGTGGTCCAGGCCTGCTGAACTGCATGATTCCTGTCTGATATTTGCTTGACAATTGCCAGCTGAGATGCGATATTCCTGCCAGTCATCTGCTTATCAATTGCCAGCTGTGCTGCGTAATTCCTGCCTGCTCAGCTGCTTGGGTATTACCAGCTGAGTGGCATGATTCATCACAGCTGAGCTCCATGATTATTGCCTTTTGATTGTGTGATTCGTGCCTACTCAGCTCTTTGATTATTGCCTCCAGAGGCACATGATCAGTGTATGATTGCAAACATGATCAGCGCATGATCAGTCACATGATCAGTGCCATTCAGTCACGTGATCACTACATGATAGTCATGTGATCAGTCCATGCCCAGTCACAGTATCAGTGCATGATCAGCCACGTGATCAGTGCATGCGCAGTCACGTGATCAATGCATGAGAATCACGTGATCAGTGAATGATATCAACGTGATCAGTGCATGAACAGTCACGTGATCAGTGTATGATGAGCGACGTGAACAGTGCGTGCTGTCACGTCATCAGGGCCAGCTGAGCTGCGAGATTCCTGTCTACTCAGCTGCTTGACTATTGTCAGCCGAGCTGCATTATTCCTGCCTGATCATCTGTTTGATAATTGCCAGCTGAGCTGCGTGATTCCTGTCTGCCCATCTGCTTGATAATTGCTACCTGAGGTGCGTGATACCTGCCTGCCCATCTGCTTTATATTTGCCAGCTGAGGTGCGTGATTCCTGGCTGCTCTTCTGCTGATTATTGCCAGGTCAGCTGTGTGATTCCTGCTTGCTCATCTGCTTGATAACTGTCAGCTGATCTTCGTGATTCCAGCCTGCTCATCTCCTTGATAATTGCCAGCTCAGCTGCGTGATACCTGCCTGCTCATCTGCTTGGTTTTGCCAGCTGAGCTGCGTGATTACAGCCTGCTCATCTGCTTGACAATTGCCTGCTGAGCCATGTGATTCCTGCCTGCTCAGCTGCTTGATTATTGCCAGCCGAGCAGCATGATTCGTCACAGCTGAGGTCCATGATTATTGCCTGCTGATTGCATGATTCGTGCCTGCTCAGCTCTTTGATTATTGCCTCCTGAGGCACATGTTCAGTGCAAGATAGCCAAGTGATCAGCGCATGATCAGTCACATGTTCAGTGCCATTCAGACATGTGATCACTGCCTGCTCATCACTTGATCAGTTCATGATCAGCAACGTGATTAGTGCATCATCAGCTACATCATCACCGTGTGATCACCCACCTGATCAGTGCATTATCAGCCACGTGATCAGTGTATGATCAGCCACGTGCTCAGTGCATGCGCAATCCCGTGATCAGTGCATGATAGCCACTTGATTCGTGCATGATCAGTCACGTGATCTGTGCATGATGAGTCACGTGACCAGAGTATGATCAGTCACATGATCAGCGCCATTCAGACACGTGATCACTGCATGCTCAGCCACTTGATGACTTCATGATCAGCAACCTGATTAGTGCATCATCAGCCACGTGATCAGTGTATGATCAGCCACATGACCAGTGCATGATCAGCCACGTGATCATTGCATGATAGCCACGTGATCAGTGCATGATCAGTCACGTGATCAGTGGATGTCAGCCACGTGATCAGTGTACAATCAGTCACTTGATCAGTATTTTATCAGCCAGGTGATCAGTGCATGACAGCCACATGATCGGTGCATGATGAGTCACCTGATCGGTGCATGTGCAGTCACATGGTCAGTGCATGATAGCTACGTGATCAGTGCATATTCAGTCACATGACCAGTGCATGATAGCCACTTGATCACTGCATGATAGACAAGTTATCAGTGCATGATAAGTCACGTGATCAGAGTATGATCAGCCACGTGATCAGCGCATGATATTCACGTGATCAGTGCATGATAGCCACTTGATCAGTGCATGATCAGTCATGTGATCAGTGCATGATCAGCCAGGTGATTAGTGCATGATCAGCCATTAGATCAGTACATGTTCATCCACGTGTTCAGTGCATGCGCAGTCACGTGATCATTCCATGATAGCCACGGGATCAGTGCAGGATCAATCACGTGATCAGTGTATGATCAGCCACGTGAACAGTGCGTGCTCAGTCACGTGATCAGGGCCTGCTGAACTGCGTGATTCCTGTCTGCTCATTTGCTTGACAATTGCTAGCTGAGATGGGATATTCCTGCCAGTCATCTGCTTCACAATTGCCAGCTGTGCTGCGTAATTCCTGCCTGCTCAGCTGCTTGGGTATTACCAGCTGAGCAGCATGATTCGTCACAGCTGAGCTCCATGATTATTGCCTGCTGATTGCGTGATTCGTGCCTACTCAGCTCTTTGATTATTGCCTCCAGAGGCACATGATCAGTGTATGATAGCAAACATGATCAGCGCATGATCAGTCACATGATCAGTGCCATTCAGTCACGTGATCACTGCATGATAGTCATGTGATCAGTCCAAGCCCAGTCACAGTGTCAGTGCATGATCAGCCACGTGATCAATGCATGAGAATCACGTGATCAGTGAGTGATATCAACGTGATCAGTGCATGAACAGTCACGTGATCAGTGTATGATGAGCGACGTGAACAGTGCGTGCTGTCCCGTCATCAGGGCCAGCTGAGCTGCGAGATTCCTGTCTACTCAGCTGCTTGACTATTGTCAGCCGAGCTGCATTATTCCTGCCTGGTCATCTGTTTGAGAAATGCCAGCTGATCTTCGTAATTCCAGCTAGCTCATCTGCTTGATATTTGCCAGCTGAGCTGCGTGATACCTGCCTGCTCATCTGCTTGGTTATTGCCAGCTGAGCTGCGTGATTACAGCCTGCTCATCTGCTTGACAATTGCCTGCTGAGCCATGTGATTCCTGCCTGCTCAGCTGCTTGATTATTGCCAGCTGAGCAGCATGATTCGTGCCTGCTCAGCTCTTTGATTATTGCCTCTTGAGGCACATGTTCAGTGAATGATAGTCAAGTTATCAGCGCGTGATCAGTCACATGTTCAGCGCTATTCAGACACATGATCACTGCATGCTCATCCACTTGATCATATCATGATGAGCAACTTGATTAGGGCATCATCAGCCACGTCATCACGGTGTCATCAGACACCTGATCAGTGCATTATCAGCCACGTGATCAGTGTATGATCAGCCACGTGATCAGTGCATGCACAGTCCCATGATCAGTGCATGATAGCCACCTGATTCGTGCATGACCAGTCACGTCATCTGTGCATGATCTGTCACATGATCAGTGCATGCGCAGTCCCGTGATCACTGCATGATAACCACCTGATCCGGGCATTATCAGTCATGTGATCTGTGCATGATCTGTCACATGATCAGTGTATGATCAGTCACGTGATCAGTGCATGCACAGTCACCTGATCAGTGCATGATAGCCAGGTGATCAGTGCATGACCAGTCACGTGACCAGAGTATGATCAGTCACATGATCAGTGCCATTCAGACACGTGTTCACTGCATGCTCAGCCACTTGAGGAGTTCATGATCAGCAACGTGATTAGTGCATCATGAGCCACGTGATCAGTGTATGATCAGCCACGAGACCAGTGCATGATCAGCCACGTGATCAGTGTATGTCAGCCAAGTGATCAGTGCATGTACAGTCAGGTGATCAGGGCATGATCAGTCATGTGATCAATTGATGATAGCCACGTGATCAGTGCATGATTAGTCACGTGATCAGCGCATGATCAGTCATGTGATCAGTGTATGATCAGCCACGTGATCAGTGCATGATCAGTCACGTGATCAGTGCCTGATCAGTCATGTGATCAGTGTATGATCAGCCACGTGATCAGTGCATGATAGCCACGTGGTCAGTGCATGATCAGTCACTTGATCAGTGCATGATCAGTCACGTGATCAGTGTATGATCATACACGATATCAGTGCTTGGGCTGTCACGTCTCAGTGCATGATAGCCATGTGAACAATGCATGATAGCCACGTGACCAGTGTATGATCAGCCACGTAATCAGTGTATGACAGCCACGTGATCAGTGCATGATACCCATGTGAACAGTGCATGATACTACCTGATAAGTGCATGATCAGCCACGTGTGTAGTGCCTGATCCACCACATGATCAGTGCATGGTAGCTACGTGATCAGTGCATGACAGCCACATGATCAGTGCTTGATGAGTCACGTGATCTCTGCATGTGCACTCACATGGTCAGTGCATGATAGCTACGTGATCAGTGCATGTTCAGTCACATGACCAGTGCATGATCAGCCACGGGATCAGTGCATGTTAGCTACATGATCAGTGCATGATCAGTCAAATGATCAGTGTGTGATCAGCCACGTGATCAGTGCATGTACAGTTACATGATCAGTGCTTGCGCAGTCTACTGATCAGTGCATGATAGCCAAGTGATAAGTGCATCATCAGTCACGTGATCAGTGCATGAACAGCCATGTGATCACTGCATGATAGCCACGTAATCAATGCATGATCAGTCACGTGATCAGTGTATGATCAGCCACGTGATCAGTGCATGATATTCACGTGATCAGTGCATGATAGCCACCTAATCAGTGCATGATCAGTCATGTGATCATTGCATGATCAGCCAGGTGATTAGTGCATGATCAGCCATTAGATCAGTACATGATCATCCACGTGTTCAGTGCATGCGCAGTCACGTGATCATTCCATGATAGCCACTGGATCAGTGCATGAACAATCACGTGATCAGTGTACGATCAGCCACGTGAACAGTGCTTGCTCAGTCACGTGATAAGGGCCTGCTGAACTGCGTGATTCCTGTCTGCTCATTTGCTTGACAATTGCCAGCTCAGACGCGATATTCCTGCCAGTCATCTGCTTCACAATTGCCAGCTGTGCTGTGTAATTCCTGCCTGCTCAGCTGCTTGGGTATTACCAGCTGAGCAGCATGATTCATCACAGCTGAGCTCCATGATTATTGCCTGCTGGTTGCGTGACTCGTGCCTACTCAGCTCTTTGATTATTGCCTCCAGAGGCACATGATCAGTGTATGATTGCAAACATGATCAGCGCATGATCAGTCACATGATCAGTGCCATTCAGTCACGTGATCACTACATGATAGTCATGTGATCAGTCCATGCCCGGTCACAGTATCAGTGCATGATCAGCCACGTGATCAGTGCATGCGCAGTCACGTGATCAATGCATGAGAATCACGTGATCCGTGAATGATATCAACGTGATCAGTGCATGAACAGTCACGTGATCAGTGTATGATGAGCGACGTGAACAGTGCGTGCTGTCCCATCATCAGGGCCAGCTGAGCTGCGTGATTCCTGGCTTCTCTTCTGCTTGATTATTGCCAGGTCAGCTGTGTGATTCCTGCTTGCTCATCTGCTTTATAACTGCCAGCTGATCTTCGTGATTCCAGCCAGCTCATCTGCTTGATAATTGCCAGCTGAGCTGCGTGATACCTGCCTGCTCATCTGCTTGGTTTTTGCCAGCTGAGCTGCGTGATTACAGCCTGCTCATCTGCTTGACAATTGCCTGCTGAGCCATGTGATTCCTGCCTGCTCAGCTGCTTGATTATTGCCAGCTGAGGTCCATGATTATTGCCTGCTGATTGCATGATTCGTGCCTGCTCAGCTCTTTGATTATTGCCTCTTGAGGCACATGTTCAGTGCATGATAGCCAAGTGATCAGCGCATGATCAGTCACATGTTCAGCACCATTCAGACACATGATCACTGCATGCTCATCCACTTGATCATGTCATGATGAGCAACGTGATTAGGGCATCATCAGCCACGTCATCACGGTGTCATCAGCCACCTGATCAGTGCATTATCAGCCACGTGATCAGTGTATGATCAGCCACATGATCAGTGCATGCACAGTCCCATGATCAGTGCATGCTCAGTTCCAGGATCCGTGCTTGCTCAGTCTAGTGATCAGTGCATGATAGCCAAGTGATAAGTGCATCATCAGTCACGTGAGCAGTGCATGAACAGCCATGTGATCACTGCATGATAGCCACGTGATCAGTGCATGATCAATCATGTTATCTGTGCATGATAGCCACGTGATCAGTGCATGATCATTCACGTGATCAGAGTATGATCAGCCACGTGATCAGTGCATGATATTCACGCGATCAGTGCATGATAGCCACCTGATCAGTGCCTGATCAGTCACGTGATCAGTGCATGATCAACCAGGTGATTAGTGCATGATCAGCCATTAGATCAGTACGTGATCATCCACGTGTTCAGTGCATGCGCAGTCTCGTGATCATTCCATGATAGCCACGGGATCAGTGCATGATCAATCACGTGATCAGTGTATGATCAGCCACGTGAACAGTGCGTGCTCAGTCACGTGATCAGGGCCTGCTGACCTGCGTGATTCCTGTCTGCTCATTTACTTGACAATTGCCAGCTGAGATGCGATATTCCTGCCAGTCATCTGCTTCACAATTGCCAGCTGTGCTGCGTAATTCCTGCCTGCTCAGCTGCTTGATAATTGCCAGCTGAGCTGCGTGATTCCTGCCTTCTAATCTGTTCGATAATTGCCAGCTGAGCTGCTGTGCAATCACTTTATCAGTGCATGATAGCTACGGGATCAGTGTATGACCATCCACTTGATCAGTGCATGGGCAGTCACGTGATCAGTGCATGATAGCCACGTGATCAGTGCATGATCATCACGTGATATGTGCATGATCAGCCACGTTATCTGTGCATGATCAGCCACATGATCAGTGCATGATCTGTCACGTGATCAGTGTATGATCATCCACCTCATCAGTGCATGGGCAGTCACGTGATCAGTGAATGATAGCCATGAGATCAGTGCCTGCACAGTTATGTGATCAGGGCCTCCTGAGCTTCGTGATTCCTGCCTGCTCATCTGCTTGACAATTGCCAGCTGAACTGCTTGATTCCTGTCTGCTCTTCTGCTTGATTATTGCCAGCTGAGCTGCATGATTCCTGCCTGTTCATCTGCTTCATACTTACCAGCTGAGCTGCGTGATACCTCCCTGCTCATCTGATTGACAATTGCAAGGTGAGCTGCGTTATTCCTGCCTGCTCATCTGTTTGACAATTGCAAGCTGAGCTGCGTGATTCCTCCCTGGCATCTGATTGACAGTTGCAAGGTGAGCTGTGTGATTCCTGCCTGCTCATCTGTCTGACAATTGCAAGGTGAGCTGCGTGATTCCTGCCTGCTAATCTGCTTGATTATTGCCGGCTGAGAAGCATGATTTGCCAAGGCTGAGCTCCATGATTATTGCCTGCTGATTGGGTGATTCGTGCCTGCTCAGGTCTTTGATTATTGCCTCCTGAGGCACATCATCAGTGCACGATAGCCACATGATCATCCCATGATCAGTCACATGATCAGCGCCATTCAGTCACGTGATCAGTGCATGATAGGCACGTTATCAGTGTATGATCAGTCACTTGATCAGTACTTGATCAGCCACGTGATCAGTGCCTGCACAGTCACGTGATCAGGGCCTGCTGAGCTGCGTGATTCCTGCCTGCTCATCTTCTTGACAATTGCCAGCTGAGCTGCATGATTCCTGCCTGCTCATCTGCTTGATTATTTTCAGCTGAGCAGCATCATTCGTCACAGCTGAGCTCCATGATTTTTGCCTGATTAATGTGTGATTCGTGCCTGCTCAGCTCTTTGATTATTGCCTCCTTAGGCACATCATCAGTTCATGATGAGCAGGCAGGTATCACGCAGCTCAGCTTGCAATTATTAAGCAGATGAGCAGGTAGGAATCACTCAGCTCAGCTGGCAATAATCAAGCAGATGAGCAGCCAGGAATCACGCACATCATCTGGCAATTATCAAGCAGATGAGCAGGCAGGAATATCGCAGCTCAGCTGGCAATAATCAAGTAGATGAGCAGCCAACAATAACGCACATATGCTGGCAATTATCAAGCAGTAGAGCAGGCAGGAATCATTCAGTTCATCTGGCCATTATCAAGCAGATGAGCAGCCAGGAATCACGCAGATCAACTGGCAATTATCAAGCAGATGAGCAGCCAGGAATCACGCAGCTCAGCTGTCAATTACAAAGCAGATGAGCAGCCAGGAATCACACAGCTCAGCTGGCAATTATCAAGCAGATGAGCAGGCAGGAATCATGCAGCTCAGCTGGCAATTGTCAAGCATCTGACCAGACAGGAATCACGCAGCTCAGCAGGCCCTAATCACGTGACTGAGCACGCACAGTTCACTTGGCTGATCATACACTGATCACGTCGCTGATCATGCACTTATCACCTGGCTATCATGCACTGATCAGGTAGCTGATCATGCACTGATCACATGGCTGATCATGCACTGATTACGTCGCTGTCATGCACTGATAACCTGGCTACCATGCACTGATCACGTGACTGATCATGCACTGATCACCTGGCTATCATGCACTGATTACCTGGCTATCATGCACTGATCACGTGGCTGATCATACAGTGATCACGAGATTGATCATGCACTGATCACCTAGCTGTCATGCACTGATCATGTAGCTGATCAGGAACTCATCACGTCACTGATCCTGCACTGATCACGAAGCTATCATGCACTGATAACGTGACTGTGCATGCACTGATCACGTGACTGATCAGGCACTGATCACATGGCTATCATGCACTGATCACATGGCTGATCATATACTGATCACGTGAATTATCATGCACTGATCATGTGGCTGTTCAGGCACAGATCACATGGCTGATCATGCACGGATCACGTGACTGATCATGCACTGATCATGTGGCTATCATGCACTGATCACGTGGCTGATCATGCACTGATCATTTGGCTATCATGCACTGATCATGTGACTGCGCATGCACTGCTCACATAACTGTATGCACTGGTCACGTGGCTATCATGCACTGATCACGTGGCTGATCATGCACTGATCATGTGACTGATCATGCACTAAGCACGTAGCTATCATGCACTGATCACGTGGCTGATCATACACTGATCACAGGACTGATCATGCGCTGATCACGTGGCTATCATTCACTGATCACGTGGCTGATCGTGGACTGATCACGTGACTGATCATGCACAGATCACGTCTCTATCATGCACTGATCACATGACTGCGCATGCACTGTTCACGTGACTGATCATACACTGATCACGTGGCTCTCATGCACTGATCACATGACTGCGCATGCACTGTTCACGTGACTGATCATACACTGATCACGTGGCTCTCATGCACTGATCACGTGGCTGATCATACATTGCTCACATAACTGAACATGCACTGACCACGTGGCTATCATGCACTGTTCACATGTCTATCATGCACTGATCACGTGGCTCATCATACACTGATTACATGGCTGTCATGCACTGATCATGTGACTTTGTAGGCACTGATCACGTGGCTGATCATTCACTGATCACGTGTTTATCATACGGTGATCACGTGACTGAGAGGCACTGATCACGTGACTGTGCAGTCAGTGATCACGTGGCTGATCATGCACTGATATTGTGACTGAGCATGCACTGATCATGTGCCCGGAGCTGGTGAGGCATTCCACCCTGACAAAGGTCATGGGGAAGGAGGCTCGGCATACGCTACTGCGGGATCGAGCCTCAGGAGTCCACCCGGATATTCTCGAGCATCTACCCCCCAAAAAACCAGAGTTTGCCTAATTTATTGCTTTGTGCTCTCACCTCTGATTTTACTGGGGGCTGTCCCCCACCACCATCTCGCTCTCTCTGTCAAAGTGTTAACTTACAGCTCCAATTCATAAAGTTCCTGGGCAATTAGGAGTGTTTAAATCCAAACCCCTCAAATGGCTCTCTAACTCGCCTGACATATTTACCCGGACTCCTACAGCTGTGCATATGATTGTTTACAGTCTCCCAGCCTCCAGAGGCACGGGAGGCTTAAGATATTCAAATAGCTTAGAGCCTCTCAGAGAGTTAGAAACTGTCAGAATAAGACTAGTAAAGGATTTCATTGATGAGCCAATGCTTGCTGCCAAGTTTTCACATCCCCTGAATTGTATCCATGAATGTGTATTAATTAATATAATTGGCATGTAGAAAAAACAAGTAGTGGCCTTGGTGTTAGTAACTTTAGACCCTTAAGGTAATACATTCTTTCCTTTGTTGTAAACCCATTACACATCCACCCTATAGGAGTGCAATTTTATCTTTGGAAGATGGCGCCAAACCTTAAAATAATTACTCTTAGAGAAAATAAGTCTTTGTTGACAAGTCCTTGTCAAGAGTCATAAAATGTTAGTAGGCCTTCTGGCCAGAACATGATGTAAATCACCTAAACCATCTGTATACGATAAATTTGCAGGAAAGAAACCCTGGTTTTTGATAAGAATCAAAGACTGCTGACTTTGCATCCCCTATCATCCTCTATGTGTAACTTAGGGTACAAAAACCCCTGTTGAAAATAAAGCTAAGGGCCTTGCTCACCAACGCTTGGTCTCCCCATGTCATTCTTCCCTTTAACTTCCAGCTGAGTCTCCATCTGGAGCGTGGATCCCACCACGCTTACTAATTATGCCTGGGCTGCTAAGACCCACTCGAGGAGGTGTCTAGGTTGAGGCACCTTCTGATATTCAGGAGCACACCTGCAGCCTAAGTAAGTGGTGCAAATTTCTTGTCTTGAAGTTTGATTGGTCTCCCGAGTAAACCAAGCTACTCAGTCTCTTTTCTCCACTGAATTTTCCTACTGAGCTATCCTCATTCTATTATTCTTTATATCTCTAATTAGCTTATGAATAGTCGCTTAGTCCGTCTCTCCTTCGAATACCCTGGATCAGCTGGGGCTGGTCCCCGGCAGGTGGTGGCTGAACAGGGACCTCAGGAGGCAATAATCAAAGAACTGAGAAGGCACGAATCACCCAGTCAGTAGGCAATAATCATGGAGCTCAGCAGTGACGAATCATGCTGCTCCACTGGCAATAATCAAGCAGATGAGCAGGCAGGAATCACGCAGCTCAGCTGGCAATTGTCAAACAGATGAACAGCTGGAATCACACAGCTCAGCTGGCAATTGTTAAGCAGCTAAGCAGGGAGGAATCATGCAGCTCAGCTGGCAATAATCAAGCAGATGAGCAGGCAGGAATCACACAGCTCAGCTTCAATTTTCAAACAGCTGAACAGGCAGGAATCACACAGCTCAGCTAGCAATAATCAAGCAGATGAGCAGGCAGGATTCACGCAGCTCAGCTGGCAATTGTCATGCAGATGAGCAGGCAGGAATCACGCAGCTCAGCAAGCCCTGAACACGTGACAGATCACGCACTGATCAGGTGGCTATCATCCACTGATCACATGGCTATCCTGCACTGATCACGTGGATGATCATACACTGATCACATGACTGATCATGCACTGATCACGTGGCAATCATGCACTGATCAGGTGGCTATCATGCACTGATCAGGTTGCAATCATGCACTGATCACGTGGCTGATCCTACACTGATCATGTGACTGATCACGCATTGATCAGGTGGCTATCATTCCCTGATCACGTGACTGCTCATGCACTGATCATGTGGATGATCATACACTGATCTTGTGACTGATCATGCACTGATCACCTGGCTATCTTGCACTAATCACGTGACTGCCCATGAACTGATCACGTGACTGATCATGCACTGAACATGTGACTGTTCATGCACTGATTACCTGGCTGTCATTCCCTGATCACGTGACTGCACATGCACTGATCATGTGTATGATCATACAGTGATCACGTGACAGGTCAAGCACTGATAACGTGACTGATCATGCACTTATCAGGTGGCTATTATGGACTGATCACGTGGCTGATCAGGCACTGATCACGTGTTTATCAAGCAGTGATCAGTGACTGACAGGCGCTGATCATGTGACTGATCATGTTGCTGATCACATTGTGATCACGTTACTGATCATGCACTGATCATATGGATGAATATACACGGATCATGTGACTGATCATGTGCTGATCACGTGGCTATCATGCACTGATCACGTGGATGATCATGCAGTGATCACGTGACAGCGCATGCAGTGATAACGTGTTTATCATGCAGTGATCACGTTAGTGAGAGGCACAGATCACGTGGCTATCATGCAGTGATCACGTGACTGCTCATGCACTGATCATGTGGATGATCATACATGGATCATGTGACTGATCATGTGCTGATCACGTGGCTATCATGCACTGATCACGTGGCTGTTCATGAACTGATCACATAACTGATCATGCACTTATCACGTGGCTATCATGCACTGATCACGTGACTACGCAAGCACTGATCACGTAACTGATCATGCACTGATCACGTGTCTATCATGCACTGATAATGTGCCTCAGGAGGCAATAATCATAAAGCTGAGCAGGCACGAATCACGAAATCAGCAGGTAATAATCATGGACCACAGCTGTGATGAATCATGCTTCTCAGCTGGCAATAATCAAGCAGCTGAACAGGCAGGTATCACAAGGCTCAGCTGGCAATTGTCAAGCAGATGAGTAGGCAGGAATCACGTAGCTCAGCTGACAATTGTCAAGTAGATGAGCAGGCAGGAATCACGCAGCTCAGCAGGCCTTGGTCTCGTGACTGTGCAGGCACTGATCACGTGGCTGATCAAGTACTGACCACATGAATGAGCATGCACTGATCCCGTGGCTATCTTGCAGTGATCACGTGAGTGAATGGCGCTCATCATGTGACTGATCATGCACTGATCACGTGGCTCTCATGAACTGATGATGTGCCTAAGGAGGCAATAATCAAAAAGATGGCCAGGCACGAATCACATGTTAAACAGGCAAAAATCATGGAGCTCAGCTGTGATGAATCATGCTGCTCAACTGGCAATAATCAAGCAGATGAGCAGGGAGGAATCACTCGGCTCAGCTGGCAATTGTCAAGCAGATGAGCAGGCAGGAATCACGCAGCACAGCTGGCAATTTTCTAGCAGATGACCAGGCAGGAATCACGCAGCTCAGCTGGCAATTGTCAACCAGATGAGCAGGCAGAAATCATGCAGGTCCGCAGGCCCTGATCACATGACTGCCCATGCACTGATCACGTGGATGATCATACACTGATCACGTGGCTATATGCACTGATCTCTTGGATATCATGCACTGATCACGTGGCTGATCATGTACTGATCACATGGGTATCATGCACTGATCACCTGGCTATCATGCATTGATCACGTGACTGCTCATGCAGTGATCACGTGGATGATCATACACTGATCATGTGACTGATCATGCACTGAACACGTGGCTATCATGCACTGATCATGTGGCTGATCATGCACTGAAAAAGTGATTGATCATGCACTGATCACGTGGCTATCATGCACTGATCACGTGACTGCTCATGCAATGATCACGTGGATGATCATAAACTGATCATGTGACTGATCATGCACTGAACATGTGGCTATCATGCACTCATAACGTGGTTGATCATGCATTGAAAAAGTGACTGATCATGCACTGATCACCTGGCTATCATGCACTGATCTCGTGACTGCTCATGCAATGATCACGTGGATGATCATACACTGATCATGTGACTGATCATGCACTGAACACGTGGCTATCATGCACTCATAACGTGGTTGATCATGCATTGAAAAAGTGACTGATCATGCACTGATCACCTGGCTATCATGCACTGATCTCGTGACTGCTCATGCAATGATCACGTGGATGATCATACACTGATCATGTGACTGATCATGCACTGAACACGTGGCTATCATGCACTGATCACGTGATTACACCTGCCCTGATCACGTGACTATCATTCCCTGATCACGTGACTGTGCATGCACTGTTAATGTAGATGGATGATCAAACAGTGATCACGTGACAGATCATGCACTGTACACGTTACTATCATGCACTGATAACCTGGCTGATCATGCACTGAAAAACTGACTGATCATGCACTGATGATGTGGCTATCATGCCCTGATCACGTGACGCCCATGCACTGATAATTTGGATGATCATACAGTGATCATGTGGCTGATCATGAACTCATCAGATGACTGAGCATGCAGTGATCACGTGACTGAATGACACTGATCATGTGACTGATCATGCACTGATCACGTGGCTATCATGCACTGATCAAGTGACTACACCTGCCCTGATCACGTGACTATCATTCCCTGATCACGTGACTGTGCATGCACTGTTAATGTGGATGATCATACAGTGATCACGTGACAGATCATGCACTGATCACGTCACTTATCATGCACTGATCAGGTGGCTATCATGCACTAATAATGTGCTGATCATGTACTGATCACATGACTGCTCATGCACTGAAAACGTGACTCTCAGGCACTGATCACGTAACTGTTAACGCAATGATCACGTGGCTGATCATGAACTGAACACGTACTGATCATGCACTGATCACGTGGCTATCAATCCCTGATCATGTGACTGAGCATGCACTGATCATGTAGATGATCATACAGTGATCACCTGACAGATCATGCACTGATCACGTGACTGATCATGCACTGATCTCTTGGCTATCATGCACTGATCACGTGGCTGATCATACACTGATCACGTGACTCATCAAGCACTGATCACGTGGCTGATCATGAACTGATCAGATGACTGAGCGTGCAGTGATCACGAGACTGAATGGCACTGATCATGTGACTGATCATGCGCTCATCATGTGGCTATCTTTCACTGATGATGTGCCTCAGGAGGCAATGATCAAAGAGCTGAGCAGGCATGAATCTCGCAATCAGCAATAATCATGGGCCTCAGCTGTGACGAATCATGTTGCTCAACTGGCAATAATCAAGCAGCAGAGCGGGCAGGAATCACGCACCTCAGCTAGAAATTGTCAAGCAGATTAGCAGGCAGGAGTCACGCAGCTTAGCTGCCAATTACCAAACAGATGAGAAGGCAGAAATCATGCAGCTCAGCTGGCACTTGTCAAGCAGCTGAGCAGGCAGGAATCACGCAGCTAAGTAGGTACTGATCACGTGACTGAGCACACACTGTTCACGTGGCTGATCTAACACTGATCACGTGACTGATAATGCGCTGATCACATGGCTATCATTCACTGACCACTTGTCTGTGCATACACTGTTCACGTGGATGATCATACACTGATCACGTGACTGATCATGCACTGATCACGATGCTATCATTCACTGATCACGTGGCTATCATGCATTGATCACTTGACTGATCATGCACTGATCACGTGGCTGATCACACACTGATCACGTGTTTATCATGCAGTGATCACGTAAATGAGAGGCACTGATTACGTGAATGTGCAGGCACTGATCACTTGGCTGATCATGCACTGATACCGTGACTGAGCATGGACTGATCACAAGACTATCATGTACTGATCACGTGACTGAATGGCGCTGATCATGTGACTGATCATGCGCTGCTCATGGTTGCTATCATACACTGATCATGTGCCTCTGGAGGCAATAATCAAAGAGCTGAGTAGGCACGAATCATGCAATCAGCAGGCAATAATCATGGAGCTCAGCTGTGACGAATCATGCTGCTCAGCTGGCAATAATCAAGCAGCTGAGCAGGCAGGAATTACGCAGCACAGCTGGCAATTGTCAAGCAGATGACAGGCAGGAATCATGCAGCTCAGCTGGCAACTGTAAAGCAAATGAGCAGACAACAATCACGCAGCTCATCAGGCCCTGATCACGTGACTTAGCACGCACTGTTCACGTGGCTGATCATACACTGATCACGTGACTGATCATGCACTGATCATGTGGCTATCATGTCCTGATGATGTGCCTCAGGAGGCAATAATCATAGAGCTGAGCAGGCACGAATCACGCAATCAGCAAATAATAATCATGGACCACAGCTGTGATGAATCATGCTGCTCAGCGGGCAATAATCAAGCAGCTGAACAGGCAGGTATCACAAGACTCAGCTGGCAATTGTCAAGCAGATGAGTAGGCAGGAATCACGCAGCTCAGCTGGCAATAATCAAGCAGATGAGCAGGAAGGTGTCATGCAGCTCAGCTGCCAATTATCAAGCAGATGATCAGGCAGGAATCACGCAGGTCAGCTGGCAATTTTCAAGCAGATGTGTAGACAGAAATCACCCAGCTCAGCAGGCACTGATCACGTGACAGCACGCACTGTTCACGTGGCTGATCATACACTGATCACGTTGCTATCATTCACTGATCACGTGGCTATCATGCATTGATCATGTGACTGATCATGCACTGACCACGTGACTGATCATGCACTGATCATGTGGCTATCATTCACTGATCACGTGACTGATCATGCACTGATCACGTGACTGATCACGCACTGATCACGTGGCTATCATTCACTGATCACGTGACTGATCATGCAGTGTTCACGTGGTGGATCATACACTGATCACGTGACTAATCACGCACTCATCACATGGCTAACATTCACTGATCACTTTACTGTGCATGCCATGGTAATGTGAATGATAATACAGTGATCAGGTGACTGATCATGCCCTGATCATGTGGCTGATCTTGCACAGATAACGTGGCTGATCATGCACAGATCCCGTGACTGATCATGCACTGATCACGTGGCTATCATGCCCTGATCACTTGGCTATCATGCAATGATCACGTGGATATCATACGCTGATCACGTGACAGATCAGGCACTGATCACATGACTGATCATGCACTGATCACCTTGCTATCATTCACTGATCACCTGGCTATCATGCATTGATCACGTGACTGATCATGCACTGATCACGTTGCTATCATTCACTGATCACGTGGCTATCATGCATTGATCATGTGACTGATCATGCACTGATCACGTGGCTGATCAGGCACTGATCACGTGTTTATCATGCAGTGATCACGTCACTCAGAGGCCCTGTTTACGTGAATGTGCAGGCACTGATCACGTGGCTGATCATGCACTGATACCGTGACTGAGCATGGACTGATCACATGACTATCATGTAGTGATCACGTGACTGAATGGCACTGATCATGTGACTGATCCTGCGCTGGTCATGTGTGCTATCATACACTGATGATGTGCCTCTGGAGGCAATATTCAAAGAGCTGAGCAGGCACGAATCACGCAATCAGCAGGCAATAATCATGGAGCTCAGCTTGACGAATCATGCTGCTCAGCTGGTAATACCCAAGCAGCTGAGAAGGCAGGAATTACGCAGCTCTGCTGGCAATTGTCAAGCAGATGACAGGCAGGAATCATGCAGCTCAGCTGGCAATTGTCAAGCAGATGAGCAGACAGGAATCACGCAGTTCAGCAGGCCCTGATCACGTGACTTAGCACGCACTCTTCCCGTGGCTGATCATACACCAATCACGTCATTGATCATGCACTGATCAGGTGGCTATCATGCACTGATCATGTGGCTATCATGCACTGATCACGTGGCTATCATTCACTGATCACGTGACTGCCCATGCACTGATAACGTGGATGATCATACACTGATCACGTGGATGATCATACACTGATCACTTGTCTATCATGCACTGATCACGTTGCTGATCATAAACTGATCAGGTGAATCATCATGCACACTGATAAGGTGGCTATCATGCACTGATCATGTGGCTATCATGCACTGATCACGTGGCTGATCATACTGTGATCACGTGACTGATCATGCACTGATCACGTGGCTATAATTCACTGATCACGTGACTGCCCATGCACTGATCACGTGGATGGTCATACACTGATCACATTGCTGATCATACACTGATCACGTTACTGATCATGCACTGATCACGTGGCTGTCATGCACTGATCACGTGACTGGGAATGAACTGATCACATAGATGATCCTACACTGATGACCTGACTGATCATACACTGATGACGTGACTGATCATGCACTGATCTCGTGGCTATTATGCACTGATCACGTGGCTATCATGCACTGATCATGTATCTGGTCTTGCACTTATCACGTGGCTATCATGAACTGATCACTTGACTGCGCATGCACTGATCATGTAACTGATCATGCACTGATAACTCGGCTATCATGCACTGATCAATTGGCTGATCATGCTCTGATCACGTGACTTATCATGCACTGAACATGTGAGTGCGCATGCACTGCTCATGTGACTGATCATGCACTGATCACGTGGCTATCATGCACTGATCACGTGGCAGATCATGCACTGATCATGTATCTGGTCTTGCACTTATCACGTGGCTATCATGAACTGATCACTTGACTGCGCATACACTGATCATGTAACTGATCATGCACTGATAACTCGGCTATCATGCACTGATCACTTGGCTGATCATGCACTGATCACATGACTTATCATGCACTGAACATGTGAGTGCGCATGCACTGCTCATGTGACTGATCATGCACTGATCACGTGGCTATCATGCACTGATCACGTGGCAGATCATTCACTGCTCACATAACTGATCATGAACTGATCATGTGGCTGATCATGCACTGATCAGGTGGCTAGCGTGCACTGATCACGTGGCCATCATGCACTGATCACAAGGCTATCATGCACTGATCACGTGTTTGATCATACTCTGATCACCTGACTGATCATGCAATGATCACGTGGCTATTGCAATGATCACGTGACTGTGCAAGCACTGAACACGTGGATGATCATATACTGATCAAATGGCTGATCATGCACTAATCACCTGGCTGATCATGCACTGATCACGTGACAGCCCATGCACTGACCTCGTGGATGTTCATACACTGATTATGTGACTAATCATGCACTGATCACGTGGCTATCATGCACTGATGATGTGCATCAGGAGGCAATAATCAAAGAGGTGAGCCTGCAGTGATTACGTGACTGAATGGCACTGATCATGTGACTAATCATGTGCTGATCACGTGGCTATCATGCACTGATCACGTGACTGCTCCTGCACTGCTGACGTGGATGATCAGGCACTGATCACGTGGCTCGACATGCACTGATCACGTGTTTATCATGCAGTGATCCGTGACTGACAGGCGCTGATCATGGGACTTTGTAGGCACTGATCACGTGGCTGATCATTCACTGATCACGTGTTTATCATACAGTGATCACGTGACTGGGAGGCCCTGATCACGTGACTGTGCAGTCAGTGATCACGTGGCTGATCATGCACTGATATCGTGACTGAGCATGCACTGATCATGTGCCGGGAGCCGGTTAGGCATTCCACTCTTGACAAAGGTCATGAGGAAGGAGGCTCGGCATACGCAAATGCGGGATTGAGCCTCAGGAGTCCACCCGGATATTCTCCAGCATCTACCCCTCAACAAACCAGAGTCTGCCTACTTTATTGCTTTGTGCTCTCACCTCTGATTTTACCGGGGGCTGTCCCCCACCACCATCTCGCTCTTTCTGTCAAAGAGTTAACTTACAGCTCCAATTCATAAAGTTCCTGGGAAAGTAGGAGTGTTTAAATCCAAACCCCTCAGATGGCTCTCTAACTCGCCTGACAAATTTACCCGGACTCCTACAGCTATGCATATGATTGTTTACAGTCTCCCAGGCTCCAGAGGCACGGGAAGTTTAAGATATTCAAATAACTTAGAGCCTCTCGGAGAGTTAGAAACTGTCAGAATAAGACTAGTAAAGGATTTCATTGATGAGCCAATGCTTGCTGCCAAGTTTTCACATCCCCTGAATTGTATCCTTGAATGTGTATTAATAAATATAGTTGGTGTGTAGAAAAAATATGTAGTGGCCTTGGTGTTAGTAACTTTAGACCCTTAAGGTAATAAATTCTTTCCTTTGTTGTAAACCCATTACACATCCACCCAATAGGAATTCAATTTTATCTTTGGAAGATGGCGCCGAAACTTAAAATAATTACTCTTAGAGAAAATAAGTCTTTGTTGACAAGTCCTTGTCAAGAGTCATAAAATGTTAGTAGGCCTTCTGGCCAGAACATGATGTAAATCACCTAAACCATTTGTATACGATAAATTTGCAGGAAAGAAACCCTGGTTTTTGATAAGAATCAAAGACTGCTTACTTTGCATCCCCTATTATCCTCTATGTGTTACTTAGGGTATAAAAACCCCTGTTGAAAATAAATCTACGGGCCTTGCTCACCAACGCTAGGTCTCCCCATGTCATTCTTCCCTTTAACTTCCAGCTGAGTCTCTATCTGGAGCGCGGAACCCACCACGCTTACTAATTATGCCTGGGCTGCTAAGACCCACTCGAGAAGGTGTCTAGGGTGAGGCACCTTCCGCTATTGGAGAGGGCGCCTGCTGCTTACGTAAGTGGTGCAAACTTCTTGTCTTGAAGTTTTGTTGGTCTCCTTCGTAAACCAAGCTACTTGGTCTCTTTTCTCCACTGAATTTTCCTACTGAGCTATCCCCATACTATTATTCTTTATATCTCTGATTAGCATATAAATAGTCGCCTAGGCAATCTCTACTTCGAATACCCTGGATCAGCTGGGGCTGTTCCCCGGCAGGTGGTGCCCGAACAGGGACCTCAGGAGGCAATAATCAAAGAGCTGAGCAGACATGAACCACGCAATCAGCAGGCAATAAGCATGGAGCACAGCAGTGACTAATCATGCTGCTCAACTGGCAATAATCAAGCAGGTGACCAGGCAGGAATCACGCAGCTCAGCTGGCAATGATCATGCAGATGAGCAGGCAGGAATCACGCAGGTCAGCAGGCCCTGATCACGTGACTCTGCAGGCACTGATCACGTGGCTGATCAAGTACTGATCACGTGGCTATCATGCAGTGATCACGTGACTGCGCATGCACTGATGACGTGGATGATCAGGCACTGATCACGTGGCTCGACATGCACTGATCCCGTGTTTATCAGGCAGTGATCAATGACTGACAGGCGCTGATCATGTGACTGTGCAGGCACGGATGACGTGGCTGATCATGAACTGACCACCTGACCGAGCATGCAGTGATCACGTGGCTGATCGTTCAATGATCACGTGTTTATTATACAGTGATCATGTGACTGAGAGGCGCTGATCACGTGACTGTGCAGTCAGTGATCACGTGGCTGATCAAGTACTGATCACGTGGCTATCATGCAGTGATGTCGTGACTGAATGGCGCTGATCATGTGCTGATCACGTGGCTATCATGCACTGATCACGTGACTGCGCATGCACTGATGACGTGGATGATCAGGCACTGATCACGTGGCTCTACATGCACTGATCCCGTGTTTATCAGGCAGTGATCAATGACTGACAGGCGCTGATCATGTGACTGTGCAGGCACGGATCACGTGGCTGATCATGAACTGACCACCTGACCGAGCATGCAGTGATCACGTGGCTGATCGTTCAATGATCACGTGTTTATTATACAGTGATCACGTGACTGAGAGGCGCTGATCACGTGACTGTGCAGTCAGTGATCACGTGGCTGATCATGCACTGATATCGTGATGAGCATACACTGATCATGTGCCGGGAGCCGTGAGGCATTCCACTCTTGACAAAGGTCATGAGGAAGGAGGCTCTGCATACGCAAATGCGGGATCAAGCCTCAGGAGTCCACCCGGATATTCTCCAGCATCTACCCCCCAAAAACCAGAGTCTGCCTACTTTATAGCTTTGTGCTCTCACCTCTGAGTTTACTGGGGGCTGTCCCCCACCACCATCTTGATCTCTCTGACAAAGAGTTATCTTACAGCTCCAATTCGTAAAATTCCTGGGCAATTAGGAGTGTTTAAATCCAAACCCCTCAAATGGCTCTCTAACTCGCCTGACAAATTTACCCGGACTCCTACAGCTATGAATTTGATTGTTTACAGTCTCCCAGCCTCCAGAGGCACGGGAAACTTAAGATATTCAAATAGCTTAGAGCCACTCAGAGAGTTAGAAACTGTCAGAATAAGACTAGTAAAGGATTTCATTGATGAGCCAATGCTTGCTGCCAAGTTTTCACATCCCCTGAATTGTATCCTTGAATGTGTATTAATTAATATAATTGGTATGTAGAAAAAATAATAGTGGCCTTGGTGATAGCAAATTTAGACCCTTAAGGTAATAAATTCTTTCCTTTGTTGTAAACCCATTACACATCCACCCTATAGGAATGCAATTTTATCTTTGGAAGATGGCGCCAAACCTCGACTGACAGGCGCTGATCATGTGACTGATCATGCGTGATCACGTGGCTATCATGCAGTGATAAAGTGACTGCGAATGCACTGATCACGTGGATGATCATGCAGTGATCATGTGACTGAATGGCGCAGAGATAACTTGAGTGTGCATGCACTGATCACGTGATAAACTGATCAGTGGATGATCATGCACTGCTCACGTGGCTGATCATGCACTGCTCACGTGTTTATCATGCAGTGATCATGAACTGATCACGTGAATGGCATGATCATCACGTGGCTGATTCTTTGCTGACACATGCAGTGGCTGATCATCATGTGACTGCCCATCACGTTCACGTTTTATCATGCAGTGATCCGGTGACTGACAGGCGCTGATCACGACTGGGCATGAGCAGGCACATGCACTGATCACGTGGCGATCATGCTGATTCTTGTTCATGCTGATCACGTGATTGACTAAGCACTGCACGTGATTACGTGACACGTGGATGATCATGGATCACTGATCGCATGCACTGATCACATGACTGCCCACCTGCTACATGCACTGATCAAGTGACTGTGCACTGATTTATCATGCAGTGATCCCGCACTGACTGATCGCGAACTGATCACGGATCACGTCACGTGAATGCTATCATGCACTGATCTCGTGACTGACGTGGGCATGCACTGATCTCATGTGGATGATCATGCACTGATCACGTGGCTGATCATGCACTGATCCCATGCAATGATCACGACTGTTCATTACCTGGATGATCATGCACTGATCACGTGGCATATCATGAGATCACGCTGAATCACACTGATCCCGGCTGATCATGCACTGATCACGTGGATATCACATGCACGTGACTGATCACGTGGATGATCATGCACTGATCACGTGGCTGATCATGCACTGATAACGTGGCTGATCACATGACTGAGAATCGGTGCTGATCACCTGGCTGATCATGCACTGATCATGCACTGACTGCAAAGAGCTGCAGGCACTGATCCACCATCTGCAGGACTGACGAATCATGCATCAGCTGGCAATAATCACTGAGCAGGCAGGAATCACGAATGGCTGATCATGCAGATGACCACGTGGCTGATCAAGAACTGATCAGATGAGTAGGCAGGAATGACTGAACGGCAGACAGAATCACGTGAATGAATCACATGATCATGCACACGATCACTGATCACGTGACTGTCATGCAGCATGATCACGTGACTGATCGCATGCCCTGATCACGTGGATGATCATGCACTGATCACGTGACTGACTGCGCATGCACTGATAACGTGTTTATCATGCAGTGATCCCATGACTGAGAGGCACAGATCACGTGGCTAATCATCAGCAATGATCACGTGACTGCCAATAATCAAGCAGCTGAGCAGGCATGATCACGTGACTGTCAGCAGATGAGCAAATGATTACACTGGATGATCATGCACTGATCACGTGGCATATCAATCACGTGGATGATCGAACTCACGATCAGCTGTGACTGAATGGCACATGAATCACGTGACTGATCATGCACAAGCAGATGAGCAGGCAGCACGTGGATATCATGCATGATCACGTGACAGCTCATGCACTGATCACGTGACTGGCACTGTGCACATGATCACGTGGCTGTCAATCACTGATCATGCACGATCATGCGATCATGGGCTGATCATGCACTGATAACGATCACGTGACTGATGCTGATCACGGGCTATCATGCACTGATCAGGTGATCTGATGATCAAACACTGAACATGCAGTGATCACGTGATTCAATGATCAGGTGCTGATCACGTGTGACTGATGATCATCAGGCGCTGATCATCGTGCAGCTATCATGCACACGATGATGATCACGCCTCAGCACTGGCAAATAATCAAAGAGCTGAGCAGGCACGAATCACGCAATCAGCAGGCAATAATCATGGAGCTCAGCTGAGACGAATCACGCAGCTCAGCTGGCAATTGTCAAGCAGATGAGCAGGCAGGAATCACGCAGCTCAGCTGGCAATTATCAGGCAGCTGAGCAGGGAGGAATCATGCAGCTTAGCTGGCAATTATCAAGTAGATGAGCAGGCAGGAATCACGCAGCTCAGCTGGCAATTATCAAGCAGCTGAGCAGGCAGGAATCACGCAATGCAGCAATCAGCTGGCAAATATCAGGCAAATGAGCAGGAAGGAATCACGCAGCTCAGCTGGCCCTGATCAGACATCACTGCTCGGCAGCCACTGAGAAGGCTAGGGCAATCACTGCTCAGGAGGAATCACGCAGCTCAGCTGGCAATTATCAAGCAGCTGAGCAGGCACTAATCCCAGAACTCAGCCGGCACAGATGACGTGACTGAGCACGCACTGATCACGTGGATATCATGCACTGTTCACGTGACTGAGAGGCTCAGATCACGTGGTTGATCTTGCACTGATCACGTGACTGAGCATGCACTGATCACATGGCTATCATGCAGTGATTACGTGACAGAGAGGCGCTGATCAGGTGACTGATCATGTGATGATCACGTGGCCATCATGCACTGATAATGTGCCTCAGCAGGCAATAATCAAAGAGCTGAGCAGGCACGAATCACGCAATCAGCAGGCAATATTCATTGAGCTCAGCTGGGACGAATCACGCAGCTCAGCTGGCAATTATCAAGCAGCTCAGCAGGCAGGAATCACGCAGCTCAGCTGGTATTATCAAGTAGATGAGCAGGCAGGAATGACGCAGCTCAGCTGGCAATTTTCAAGCAGCTGAGCAGGCAGGAATCACACAGCTCAGCTGGCAATTATCGAGCATCTGATCAGGCAGGAATCAAGAAGCTCAACTGGCAATTATCCAGTAGATGAGCAGGCAGGAATCACGCAAACTCAGCTGGCAATTATCAAGCAGCTGAGCAAGTGCTAATCCCGTAACTCAGCAGGCCCTGATCAGGTGACTGAGCACGCAATGATCACATGGCTGAGAACCCACTGATCACGTGACCAAGAGGCACTGATCATGTGCTGATATTGTGGCCATCATGCACTGATCATGTGCCTCAGCAGGCAATAATCAAAGAGCTGAGCCGACATGAATCACGCACTTAGCAGGCAATCATGGAGCTCAGCTGGGGCGAATCACACTGAGCTCAGCTGGCAAAACCACTATCAAGCAGCTGATTAGGCAGGAATCACGATCGTGGCTCAGCTGGCAATTATCAAGCAGATGAACAGGCACTAATCTCGTAACTCAGCAGCCCCTGATCACGTAACTGAGCACGCACTTATCACGTGGCTATCATGCACTGATCACGTGACTGAGAGGCCCTGATAACGTGACTGTGCAGGCACTGATCACGTGGCTGATCATGCACTGACCACGTGACTGAGCATGCAGTTATCACATGGCTATCATGCACTGATCACGTGACTGAGAGGCGCTGATCACGTGGCTGTGCAGGCACTGATCACGTCGCTATCACGCAGTGATTACATGACTGAGACGTGCTGATCATGTGACTGATCATGCGCTGATCACCTGGCCATCATCCTCTGATCATGTGCCTCTGTAGGCAATAATCAAAGAGCTGAGCAGGCACGAATCATGCATTCAGCAGACAATAATCCTGGAGCTCAGCTGGGACGAATCACCCAGCTCAGCTGGCAATTATCAAGCAGCTGAGCCGGCAGGAATCACACAGCTCTGTTGGCAATTATCAAGCAGCAGAACAGGCAGGAATCACGCAGCTCAGTTGGCAATTATCAAGTAGATGAGCAGGCAGGAATCACACAGCTCAGATGGCAATTATCAAGCTGCTGAATAGGCAGGAATCACGCAGCTCAGCTGGCAATTATCAAGCAGCGGAACAGGCAGGAATCACGCCGCTCAGCTGGCAATTATCAAGCAGCTGAGCAGGCAGGAATCACGCAGCTGAGCTGGCAATTATCAAGAAGATGAGCAACATCCATAAATATAGGTTCTTGCTTTCAAGGAACTCACGTACAGCAGATTTCTACAAGGTGGGGGTTTTCAAATGCTCTAGAAGAATGTGAACGTTCAGTATGCTCCATTTTCATTTCAAAGAAAGATCGTTTGACTTCCATAGCAAAGGTGGAGACCTTCCAACGTTGAGTCCAATACTTATACCTTGACCATTTCAGGCAAGTCTTGTGGTTCCTTCTGGAGGTGTGTGGCTCTTGCAGAAATGTGAAGGTCTTCCATCGTCCTCAGACTTTGGTGTCATTTGCAATCATCAAGACAGCTTCCAGGTGTAGGTTCCAGACCACCACCACACACAGTCAGTAGCCAACGGAGTGGATTCCAGGAATATGCGTTGTTAACCAGCATCACCCTTGATACTGTTGCTGCACACTCAATGCAGTGGGCAGGGCCTGGATTATCCACTGGGTCTCATGTGGAATGGAGAGAAGGGTTTCCCACACACACACACACCACCCCCTCTGTTGACAGCCTTGTGACTAGAAACGGTCCCGAAACAAGAATCAGACAAACCAGAGAAGCCCAGATGGTAGTCCTTGAGATGAAGGAACTAAGCAGCTGGTTGAGATGGCTCCAAGGGGAAAGGTTGCTCTTTCTGTCTGCCCCTCTAGTCCTTTCTTCCTGGATGCCTTAGGGGTTCATCATGGAGATTTGAAATAAAGTTCACAAAAGTCTTATGTGTTGAATCAAGATTTTGCATTTAACCACCTCTCAAAAAGGAAGAGAGCTTCGCCTGCACATGTTTCTTTCAAAAATGCCAGTTGCTTTTCAATTCTGGGGTTTCTCTCTTGCCTTGTTCCAGTAGCCTTAATAGTAAAAATCAACAAAAACCACATAAAGATTGACAGATACCAACAAAGGACAGCTTCTGTTTCTGAAATCATCTTTCCATTTAGTAGAACACGAGCTCTATTCTTTGTATTTTGCCTAGGGAATTAGCAATGTCCTGGTTCAGATGGCAAGGCATCCACGCGCAGGAGACTCGGGTTTGATCCCTGGGTTGGGAAGATCCCCCGGAGAAGGAAATGCCAACCCACTCCAGTATTCTCGCCTGGGAAATGCCACGGACAGAGGAGCCTGATGGGCCACAGTCCATGGGTCATATCAAAGTTGGGCTCAACCCAGCAACTAGGAACAGAAGTATTTCCAAAGACCACACTCAAGTGTGTGTGTGTGTGTGTGTGTGTGTGTGTGTGTGTGTGTGTATCTCCTCTCGCCGTCTTGGAGTCTGTCTCGAATCTTCATGTATTTCTGCCTCTGTATCTTCTGACAGCCGGCCGCCGCCCGCTGTTCGGCTGGCCCGGCCTCTGCCAGGTGCTCTGGCTCTGGCTGAGGAGCTTGCGCCAGCCAGCTGTCTCCCTTGGCATGGGTGCGTCAGTGTCTGTGTGTCTGTCTGTGTGCCTGCCTGTGGCTCATCTGCTCTCTCAGGAAGGTCGAGTGCTTGGCGGGCGGCGTGGGGGCAAGGGGGCCTCGGTAGTGCGAAGGGGCGGGGCTGACGCGCTCCAGTGGACTGCGCCTCCATGGCTCCAGGTGTGTTTCAGCACCAGGCAGGTGCCCAGCAAGATGGGCGCTCAAGATTCATTGCGCCTAGTCCCGAAGGATGTTTAGAGTCCAGCGGGCCACGGGAGTCAGGTCACGGCAGGTTCCGAAGATCGACACCTGTAGGGCGGCGTGGCCCTGATCAGAGAAACGGATTGGGGGCAGGCCCTGCTCAGCGAACGCAGCCGGGCTTGGAGTGGCTGGGGGTGGGAATGGGCCAAGACCTCCGCACCCCTCAGCCTACCCCCCAGGCCCCACGCGCAAACACGCCCACCCTCCCCGTCACTGGGATGTCCTGGAAGCCCTTCGGGCCCCCGGGCCTGGCCTGGCGATTCCTGGTCTGGTTTTGGCGGTGTTTGGTGGCGGGCTGGCGTCAGCAGGCTGGTGTCCTTTCGCAGGCAGTGCACCTCAAGTACAGCACGCCCCCCAAGGAGAGGTGCGGCCTGTTGGCCTGACCTGCAGATCAGAGTGAAAGGGTGGCGACGAGCAAGGCTCTTAGGGCACCCCACAGCAACCGCCTCTGTCTGGCTGTCGCAGTTTCCGCGGGGTGGCATGTGTTTTCCTCTTTATAACCCGTGCTTGCTGCTCTTACAGTTTAACTTAGAAGCAGCCCTTATTTTCTGCATTTCTAGTTGTCACCGTTCACTGGGGCTTTCCATGTGGTGCTTGGGATAAAGATCCTGCCTGCCCGTGCATCAGATAACAAGCGATGTGGGTTCGATCCGTGGGTCGAGAAGATGCCCTGGAGGAGGGCGTGGCCACCCACTCCAGTATTCTCGCCTGGAGAATCCCATGGACAGAGGAGCTAGTGGGCTACAGTCCCTGGGGTCGCAGAGTCAGACACGACTGAAGCAGGTTAGCACACACTCAGGTTTTAGTTCAGCCACTCAGGTGTGTCCGACTCTTTGCCACTCCGTGGACTGCAGCACTCCAGGCTTTCCTGTCCTTCAGTATCTCCTGGAATTTGCTCCAACTCATGTCCATTGAATCATCATGCCATAGAACCATCTCATTCTGGTGGCATCCACCAGAGAGGTGGCTGGGGTTTGGCAAAGTGCCTGGTCTTGCTGCGTGGGTGTGAACCTGCCCTCACCACTCCCTGACCGTGTGACCGTCACCGTGTCCTCCTCTGTAAATTTGGAGGGGGCAACACCTGCTTGGGAAGGGGCACACACAGCATCTTGTATATAATCAATGCACCATCCATCGCAGCATTGTATATATTAATAACAGGGATCACATTTAATAACCTGCTCCTTTTTCTCTCTTGTCACTTAACTGTGCTCCAGATCACATCTGCTTTACTTACCCCCGTAAATCCCACACCCAGCACAAACAAGACTCAACAAATTTGTGGCTGAAGAGGCAGGAACATACCCTGTCTTCAAGGAGATGAAGCCAAGCGAGATGAGGGCCTAATGATAACCCTGTGTGATGAGGGGACCTCAGGAGGACCTGCATGGCTGTGGGGTGGGGTAGGGGCATGGGCAGATGAGCTCCTGGATGGGGAGGTGGCAGGAAGGAGGGCGGGCTGTTCCTTGTGGGGTGTCCACAGATTGTACTTCACCCCTCACTGATGAGCACTTAGGCAGTTTCCAAACACATGTCACTGTTAGGAGGAAACAATCATTGCCTAGCTCCTACTCAATTGATTTCGTACAATATGTTTCTAGCATTGGAGTACAATCATCTGCTTTATTCATTCCATGCTCCGTCCATCCACCCATCCAGCCAGCCATCTGTTCATCCAACCATCCACTCACTAATCAATCCATCCATCCACTCATTAACTCATCTGATCATCTCAGACCCATTGAGAAGACAGACGCCTCTTCCACTCCTGCTCCTAGGAGGACCCCCAGCGTGAGTGACTGGAGCCTTGTGGGGACAACAGGGGAGACACAGAAGGGAGATGCCTGCAGGCCCTCCTCCCTCTGAAAGGTGAAGCACCCACCTGGTCCTAATGCCTCCTTGTTGGGGTCTTCAGGCCGGCCCTTTTCCTTCTTGCGAAACAAGAGGCTGATGGAGGACTTAATTGATGCCCTTTTTCTTTGGGGCTTTGTGCAGCGAGTCCTGCCTGCTGGTGCCGCTGCTGGGGTTGTTCCCGGGCTGTCCTGAGAGCCTGTCGAGCTTTAGGAGAGAAAAGGACCTTTAACTGGCACCCTTGTACAAACACACACCCCTCCACAAGATCTACTGATAGAAATGGGCACCCAGCAACACCCGCACCTCAACCTCGAAGCAGACAGTGGAGTCTCCTTCACCAAACACACTCCACACAAGCAATGCAGGCTCCGAGACACAGAGAACCACCCCAGGAAGTTGAGATTCTCTGCCTCGAGCTCTCCCCCGAGGAGGGCTGGACTCCAGGCCAGCTGGTGCAGAGGGCACTCCGACCCTCCATCAGGGTCGCTGCTCAGCAGGTGAAAACGCTCAAGCAGAAGGCAAGCTCCCCTGCTCTGGGCAGTTCCCCCCACCTCCTGCAGGGTGACTGTCCCCAGCCATGGCAGGAGAGCGACGGTCACCGTGCAGGTCTGCTGGCCAAGTGACCACATGTGTCCTCCATCGAGTGCTGCCTGGCTCAGGACGGGAGCTTAGGTGGTGGTCTCAATGAGGACAGTGTCAGTCACAGGAGGGGACAGAGTCTCCTGAGAGGAGACCCCTGAGGAAAAGGGAGGGACCCTCAAGAGCGAACCTGAGAGGCACAGGGCCATCACTGTCAGGAACATGCCCCGGGCCGGGCAGACCTCTACCAAGATCAGGAAGAAAGCTCCCACAGGAGTCAATCTGTAGAGAAGGACGTTTTCTAAAATCACTGAGGTCACTGAGCTCTTCTTCCCCAGCACCTGAAGTTCACCACTAAACACAGGCACTAAACCCAAGGGTATTCCTTTAAAATCATCCTTGCAACTCCTTCAAGACAAGAGGCGCAGGGCTCCTGAAACTGATGACGGGCACACAGGCCGCTTACTTGTGGGCGTCCCTGAGGTCCTCATGGGTGGCTGTGTGCAGCGCCCCCGTGTGCAGGCGGCCCAGCCGAAGGGACAGCGGTAAGGCGGGGGTCGAGGTTTCACATTTGATGGTGGTCTTGTCATCTCCTACCTCTTCCCGTATAGCTGGCAGCTGAGGGAGTGAGGTAAGTGTCCAATTGGCTAACAATAGACTGTTTTGAAAATGGCAATCACATAGGCGTTACATTATAACCAGAAACTTATTTGAAAATCTATTAGCTATGCTTTCCCCCAAGTACAAAAAAACCCCCTTGTTCTAGCTTAATGCCATCTTAAAGGACTGTCTTGTTCAAGAGAAGCAGGGCTATGGGGCAGCGAGAGCATCCGATTGAGTGCAGAGACCATGGATGGGAGCCTTCCTGCAGCTGGGCTCTGCCCTCTCTGGAATCCAGCGACCAGATGGCCCTGCCGGGCAGGACAGCAGAGCGACGCCAGCACCGTGGACCCTGCATGGCATGAACTGCCCTGATGAAAGGACTGTGCTCATTGCCAGATGCTGCTCAGAAGCACCACAGCTAGAGTACGAAACCTCTCAGCAAAGCCGTCCAGACCTTTCTGTTTGAAGGAGAAAAAGACACAGCTTGTGCCACCACCCAAGATCATTTGTAATGATGATGCAGGTTACTGGAACCCATGACAACAAGAGAAACACAGAAAAGGTACCTAACCCCTCCACGCGAACACCATGTGCCTGGATCGTATTTCTCGGTAACATACAGACTTGGGGCTACTCACTGAAGTACTTACACGCAGTTCGAGTGTCATTCGCTCACAGTGGTTTCCGTAAAGCACCCCCTGGTCTTCACTAAGAGATGATCTTGTATCACCCTAGTGGGGTGGGAGGTTCAAAAGGGAGGAGATATATGGGTACCTATGGCTGATTCATGTTGAGGTTGGATAGAAAAGAAAATTCTGTAAAGCAATTATCTTTCAACTAAAAAATAAACAAATTAAAAAAAAAAAAAAAGAGAGAGATGATCTCTCCTGGACTCCCAGCGTTTCTGCTGGTCCTGGGTGTGAGGACAGGAAAGACAGTGGTGGCAACAGTGTGGGGAACAGATTAACCCCTCAGGGTCCAGACAGGTCTCACTGACACATCTGGGTGTGTGGTTAAGCCAGGGGAGGTTTTAGGAGACATGCATGGCATGTATTTTTATAAACAATGAGTGTGTTGTTTTAACCAACTAACCTGTGCCTTTTTCGTGGGATTCTGTAAAGAATACTGATCCCGTGCAGTCCCACGGGAGCTTGGTGACAACAAAGTGACAGTGCAAAATACAGCTGAACTCGTTTAACAGCAGCTGGATAAACTGGGCACCCTCTCCTGAGCTCTAACAAGAACCCTCAGACAACAGAAGGCTACAAAGGCTAGAAATTATCCACATGGAACTGAACAGGGATCGATCTCAAATTCAAGTTAAAATAAGCATTTATAAAAATCAGAAAACAGCAACGAACAGAGCAGGGAAGTGACACACCTGGGTTGACTACAGACTCAGTGGAGACAAACACCTGCCTCAAAGTCAGGGACTGTGGCCAGCCCCTTCGCCTGGGCCTTCTCCTGAGGAAGGCCTCTGGGTCCACAGCCTGGCTGCCCTACCCAGGATGGGAGCCACACCACTGGTGCCCACATGGCCAGGATGGGCAGCACCGTGTCCACTTAACAGGAGGGCAAAGCAGGCCACAGAGCAGGCGAATGGCACACCCAGGTCACCAACCCCAGGGGGACAGCGCTGGTCTGCTGTGCCCAGGAGAAGGGCTCCTGGGCACTGAGCTGCCTGAACTGGAGCACAGCCACCCCAGTCCTGCGGGAAGGCCCAGGAGTACTCGGTCAGTGGGCTGGGAGCAGGAGAGGGACAAGGAAGGCCAGCCCTTGGGGCACTGGACTCCAACAACAGGGGCTCATCCAAGTGACCCGAGGGGAGAGGCAGCGAGCTCCCTCCTGATGCTCCCTCCATCAGGGATGCCGTGATGGACACGAGAGCCTCTGGAGGAAAGCAGGCTGGACAGCACCATGGTTAAGTGTCCAGGCTCTGATCAGACCAGTCCACACCACGCTGCTGGGTGTGAGAGCCTGGGCAGGGTGCCCGGCCTCGCTAAGCCTCAGTGTCTATGTCTGCTGAATGGGGATAGCAGCAATCTGGATCTCACCTGGGGCTGAGATGACAGACTCGGAAAGCACGTGCCTGGCACACAGAGTCTCCTGCACACTGCTACCCACCATCATTAAATTGGCTTCCCGCAAATCTAACATCTATGGCTCTGATTCAGTCATTTCTTACATGAAAACACTAAGCGGAAATTCCATGGTGGTCCAGAGGTTAAGACTTGGCACTTTCACTGCCGGGACACTGGTCTGATCCCTGCTTGGGGAACTAAGATCCCATAAGCTGTGTAGCATGGCCAAAAACATAAGTAAAGAACATTTTAAAAATAAGAAATAATACTATGTCTATTATAAACATGCATGAGATGATCAGAAGGCAAACAAGTGGGAGAAAGGCACACTGTTACAACTGTCCCAACGAATGACCTATTTCCAACAGAACCATCAGCACATTTTAAGTGGTGGGTGAGTTTCATCACTTCCATTAAAACGTCAATTATTCACCAGGACATAATCACACAGTGTTCATTCATGTTAAACGATAAGGACTCTTTAATACTTCACAGAGAAACAAAGGCGTGCTACATTACTAAATAGTTTACCTTTCGACACTGCTTCCTTAAATCACTAGGCTGATAGATGCATGCAAAGAAATGAAGAGAAACCAGATTCATTGCGACTCTGAAGCTAAAATTTCAAGAATCCGTAGAGGCAAATACAGTAAAGCAAAAATGATGGCAAACATGTAAGTGACATGAAGATTTACAGAACATATGACTGGAAGCAGAACATTTTTTTGACCACAGAAGATAAATAAGCTATTCAAGATTTACTAGAGAAACACTATAAATTATTACTCAGGAAGATACCATTCTATTACAACATCATGATTTATTAAAGCACAGCATTCTGTACAACAAAGGGCCTTAACAGGTGTCTATTCTCAGCCAAATTTCTCTATAAGTTAGTTTCTCTTAATCAAAAACATGTTATATTTTAAATTAGTAATTTAACTGATGAGGAAGTTACCATAATATCTATTTTAACATTGAACAAATCTAACCAGCTCTTGGACATTAATGTAAAATCCTGACATAGAATTTGATTTAAAACTTCTCAGAATAAATTCATTAAAGCAAGTTCCCTGTGATAATATGTAAGAATGAAAGCTAGCATAATAGCAGGTGCAGTCTTTACATTTTATTAACTATAGAAGATACTTTCTTAACGAGTCTAATAGAGACATTAACTGTGCAAAAGCTGATGAGATTTACAGTCTTAAATACAAGCACCAACACAGAAAGGATATTGTGTCAGTTCAGTTCAGTTCAGTCGCTCAGTCGTGTCCGACTCTTTGTGATCCCATGAATCGCAGCACGCCAGGCCCCCCTGTCCATCACCAACACTTGGAGTTCAACCAAACTCATGTCCATCGAGTCGGTGAAGCCATCCAGCTATCTCATCCTCTGTCGTCCCCTTCTCCTCCTGCCCCCAATCCCTCCCAGCATCAGAGTCTTTTCCAGTGAGTCAACTCTTCACTTGAGGTGGCCAAAGTACTGGAGTTTCAGCTTTAGCATCAGTCCTTCCAATGAACACCCAGGACTGATCTCCTTTAGAATGGACTGGTTGCATCTCCCTGCAGTCCAAGGGACTCACTCTCAAGAGTCTTCTCCAACACCACAGCTCAAAAGCATCAATTCTTCAGCGCTCGGCTTTCTTCACATCCCAACTTTCATATCCAAACATGACCACTGGAAAAACCATAGCCTTGACTAGATGGACCTTTGTTGGCAAAGTAATGTCTCTGCTTTTTAATATCCTATCTAGGTTGGTCATTAACTTTCCT